>NW_027273966.1:0-43382 GCF_046630095.1 Trachinotus anak | reverse complement strand
GTGCGTTTTTGGTGAAGCTTTTGAGTTTTTGACGTCGGCAGATATCAAACAGTAATCTTAGGATACAGTCATCTTAAAATGACTGAATGTGAGTGAATACTGTTCAGAATCAACAGTTGTGCGTTTTTGGTGAAGCTTTTGAGTTTTTGAGGTCGGCAGATATCAAACAGTAATCTTAGGATACAGTCAGCTTAAATGTGAGTGAATACTGTTCAGAATCAACAGTTGTGCGTTTTTGGTGAAGCTTTTGAGTTTTGACGTCGGCAGATATCAAACAGTAATCTTAGGATACAGTCATCTTAAAATGACTGAATGTGAGTGAATACTGTTCAGAATCAACAGTTGGGCGTTTTTGGTGAAGCTTTTGAGTTTTTGACGTCGGCAGATATCAAACAGTAATCTTAGAATACAGTCAGCTTAAATGTGAGTGAATACTGTTCAGAATCAACAGTTGGCCGTTTTTGGTGAAGCTTTTGAGTTTTTGAGGTCGGCAGATATCAAACAGTAATCTTAGGATACAGTCATCTTAAATGTGAGTGAATACTGTTCAGAATCAACAGTTGTGCGTTTTTGGTGAAGCTTTTGAGTTTTTGAGGTCGGCAGATATCAAACAGTAATCTTAGGATACAGTCATCTTAAATGTGAGTGAATACTGTTCAGAATCAACAGTTGTGCGTTTTTGGTGAAGCTTTTGAGTTTTTGACGTCGGCAGATATCAAACAGTAATCTTAGGATACAGTCATCTTAAAATGACTGAATGTGAGCGAATACTGTTCAGAATCAACAGTTGTGCGTTTTTGGTGAAGCTTTTGAGTTTTTGAGGTCGGCAGATATCAAACAGTAATCTTAGGATACAGTCATCTTAAAATGACTGAATGTGAGTGAATACTGTTCAGAATCAACAGTTGTGCGTTTTTGGTGAAGCTTTTGAGTTTTTGACGTCGGCAGATATCAAACAGTAATCTTAGGATACAGTCATCTTAAAATGACTGAATGTGAGTGAATACTGTTCAGAATCAACAGTTGTGCGTTTTTGGTGAAGCTTTTGAGTTTTTGACGTCGGCAGATATCAAACAGTAATCTTAGGATACAGTCAGCTTAAAATGACTGAATGTGAGTGAATACTGTTCAGAATCAACAGTTGTGCGTTTTTGGTGAAGCTTTTGAGTTTTTGAGGTCGGCAGATATCAAACAGTAATCTTAGGATACATTCAGCTTAAATGTGAGTGAATACTGTTCAGAATCAACAGTTGTGCATTTTTGGTGAAGCTTTTGAGTTTTTGATGTCGGCAGATATCAAACAGTAATCTTAGGATACAGTCAGCTTAAATGTGAGTGAATACTGTTCAGAATCAACAGTTGTGCGTTTTTGGTGAAGCTTTTGAGTTTTTGACGTCAGCAGATATCAAACAGTAATCTTAGGATACAGTCATCTTAAAATGACTGAATGTGAGTGAATACTGTTCAGAATCAACAGTTGTGCGTTTTTGGTGAAGCTTTTGAGTTTTTGACGTCGGCAGATATCAAACAGTAATCTTAGAATACAGTCATCTTAAAATGACTGAATGTGAGTGAATACTGTTCAGAATCAACAGTTGTGCGTTTTTGGTGAAGCTTTTGAGTTTTTGACGTCGGCAGATATCAAACAGTAATCTTAGGATACAGTCATCTTAAAATGACTGAATGTGAGTGAATACTGTTCAGAATCAACAGTTGTGCGTTTTTGGTGAAGCTTTTGAGTTTTTGACGTCGGCAGATATCAAACAGTAATCTTAGAATACAGTCAGCTTAAATGTGAGTGAATACTGTTCAGAATCAACAGTTGTGCGTTTTGGTGAAGCTTTTGAGTTTTTGAGGTCGGCAGATATCAAACAGTAATCTTAGGATACAGTCATCTTAAATGTGAGTGAATACTGTTCAGAATCAACAGTTGTGCGTTTTTGGTGAAGCTTTTGAGTTTTTGAGGTCGGCAGATATCAAACAGTAATCTTAGGATACAGTCATCTTAAATGTGAGTGAATACTGTTCAGAATCAACAGTTGTGCGTTTTTGGTGAAGCTTTTGAGTTTTTGACGTCGGCAGATATCAAACAGTAATCTTAGGATACAGTCATCTTAAAATGACTGAATGTGAGTGAATACTGTTCAGAATCAACAGTTGTGCGTTTTTGGTGAAGCTTTTGAGTTTTTGACGTCGGCAGATATCAAACAGTAATCTTAGGATACAGTCATCTTAAAATGACTGAATGTGAGTGAATACTGTTCAGAATCAACAGTTGTGCGTTTTTGGTGAAGCTTTTGAGTTTTTGACGTCGGCAGATATCAAACAGTAATCTTAGGATACAGTCATCTTAAAATGACTGAATGTGAGTGAATACTGTTCAGAATCAACAGTTGTGCGTTTTTGGTGAAGCTTTTGAGTTTTTGACGTCGGCAGATATCAAACAGTAATCTTAGGATACAGTCAGCTTAAAATGACTGAATGTGAGTGAATACTGTTCAGAATCAACAGTTGTGCGTTTTTGGTGAAGCTTTTGAGTTTTTGACGTCGGCAGATATCAAACAGTAATCTTAGGATACAGTCAGCTTAAATGTGAGTGAATACTGTTCAGAATCAACAGTTGTGCGTTTTTGGTGAAGCTTTTGAGTTTTTGACGTCGGCAGATATCAAACAGTAATCTTAGGATACAGTCAGCTTAAAATGACTGAATGTGAGTGAATACTGTTCAGAATCAACAGTTGTGCGTTTTTGGTGAAGCTTTTGAGTTTTTGAGGTCGGCAGATATCAAACAGTAATCTTAGGATACATTCAGCTTAAATGTGAGTGAATACTGTTCAGAATCAACAGTTGTGCATTTTTGGTGAAGCTTTTGAGTTTTTGATGTCGGCAGATATCAAACAGTAATCTTAGGATACAGTCAGCTTAAATGTGAGTGAATACTGTTCAGAATCAACAGTTGTGCGTTTTTGGTGAAGCTTTTGAGTTTTTGACGTCGGCAGATATCAAACAGTAATCTTAGGATACAGTCATCTTAAAATGACTGAATGTGAGTGAATACTGTTCAGAATCAACAGTTGTGCGTTTTTGGTGAAGCTTTTGAGTTTTTGACGTCGGCAGATATCAAACAGTAATCTTAGGATACAGTCATCTTAAAATGACTGAATGTGAGTGAATACTGTTCAGAATCAACAGTTGTGCGTTTTTGGTGAAGCTTTTGAGTTTTTGACGTCGGCAGATATCAAACAGTAATCTTAGGATACAGTCATCTTAAAATGACTGAATGTGAGTGAATACTGTTCAGAATCAACAGTTGTGCGTTTTTGGTGAAGCTTTTGAGTTTTTGACGTCGGCAGATATCAAACAGTAATCTTAGGATACAGTCATCTTAAAATGACTGAATGTGAGTGAATACTGGTCAGAATCAACAGTTGTGCGTTTTTGGTGAAGCTTTTGAGTTTTTGACGTCAGCAGCTATCAAACAGTAATCTTAGGATACAGTCATCTTAAAATGACTGAATGTGAGTGAATACTGTTCAGAATCAACAGTTGTGCGTTTTTGGTGAAGCTTTTGAGTTTTTGACGTCGGCAGATATCAAACAGTAATCTTAGGATACAGTCAGCTTAAATGTGAGTGAATACTGTTCAGAATCAACAGTTGTGCGTTTTTGGTGAAGCTTTTGAGTTTTTGACGTCGGCAGATATCAAACAGTAATCTTAGGATACAGTCATCTTAAAATGACTGAATGTGAGTGAATACTGTTCAGAATCAACAGTTGTGCGTTTTTGGTGAAGCTTTTGAGTTTTTGACGTCGGCAGATATCAAACAGTAATCTTAGGATACAGTCATCTTAAAATGACTGAATGTGAGTGAATACTGTTCAGAATCAACAGTTGTGCGTTTTTGGTGAAGCTTTTGAGTTTTTGACGTCGGCAGATATCAAACAGTAATCTTAGGATACAGTCAGCTTAAATGTGAGTGAATACTGTTCAGAATCAACAGTTGTGCGTTTTTGGTGAAGCTTTTGAGTTTTTGACGTCGGCAGATATCAAACAGTAATCTTAGGATACAGTCATCTTAAAATGACTGAATGTGAGTGAATACTGTTCAGAATCAACAGTTGTGCGTTTTTGGTGAAGCTTTTGAGTTTTTGAGGTCGGCAGATATCAAACAGTAATCTTAGGATACAGTCATCTTAAAATGACTGAATGTGAGTGAATACTGTTCAGAATCAACAGTTGTGCGTTTTTGGTGAAGCTTTTGAGTTTTTGACGTCGGCAGATATCAAACAGTAATCTTAGGATACAGTCATCTTAAAATGACTGAATGTGAGTGAATACTGTTCAGAATCAACAGTTGTGCGTTTTTGGTGAAGCTTTTGAGTTTTTGACGTCGGCAGATATCAAACAGTAATCTTAGGATACAGTCATCTTAAAATGACTGAATGTGAGTGAATACTGTTCAGAATCAACAGTTGTGCGTTTTTGGTGAAGCTTTTGAGTTTTTGACGTCGGCAGATATCAAACAGTAATCTTAGGATACAGTCATCTTAAAATGACTGAATGTGAGTGAATACTGGTCAGAATCAACAGTTGTGCGTTTTTGGTGAAGCTTTTGAGTTTTTGACGTCAGCAGCTATCAAACAGTAATCTTAGGATACAGTCATCTTAAAATGACTGAATGTGAGTGAATACTGTTCAGAATCAACAGTTGTGCGTTTTTGGTGAAGCTTTTGAGTTTTTGACGTCGGCAGATATCAAACAGTAATCTTAGGATACAGTCATCTTAAAATGACTGAATGTGAGTGAATACTGGTCAGAATCAACAGTTGTGCGTTTTTGGTGAAGCTTTTGAGTTTTTGACGTCAGCAGCTATCAAACAGTAATCTTAGGATACAGTCATCTTAAAATGACTGAATGTGAGTGAATACTGTTCAGAATCAACAGTTGTGCGTTTTTGGTGAAGCTTTTGAGTTTTTGACGTCGGCAGATATCAAACAGTAATCTTAGGATACAGTCAGCTTAAATGTGAGTGAATACTGTTCAGAATCAACAGTTGTGCGTTTTTGGTGAAGCTTTTGAGTTTTTGACGTCGGCAGATATCAAACAGTAATCTTAGGATACAGTCATCTTAAAATGACTGAATGTGAGTGAATACTGTTCAGAATCAACAGTTGTGCGTTTTTGGTGAAGCTTTTGAGTTTTTGACGTCGGCAGATATCAAACAGTAATCTTAGGATACAGTCATCTTAAAATGACTGAATGTGAGTGAATACTGTTCAGAATCAACAGTTGTGCGTTTTTGGTGAAGCTTTTGAGTTTTTGACGTCGGCAGATATCAAACAGTAATCTTAGGATACAGTCATCTTAAAATGACTGAATGTGAGTGAATACTGTTCAGAATCAACAGTTGTGCGTTTTTGGTGAAGCTTTTGAGTTTTTGACGTCGGCAGATATCAAACAGTAATCTTAGGATACAGTCAGCTTAAATGTGAGTGAATACTGTTCAGAATCAACAGTTGTGCGTTTTTGGTGAAGCTTTTGAGTTTTTGACGTCGGCAGATATCAAACAGTAATCTTAGGATACAGTCATCTTAAAATGACTGAATGTGAGTGAATACTGTTCAGAATCAACAGTTGTGCGTTTTTGGTGAAGCTTTTGAGTTTTTGACGTCGGCAGATATCAAACAGTAATCTTAGGATACAGTCAGCTTAAATGTGAGTGAATACTGTTCAGAATCAACAGTTGTGCGTTTTTGGTGAAGCTTTTGAGTTTTTGACGTCAGCAGATATCAAACAGTAATCTTAGGATACAGTCATCTTAAAATGACTGAATGTGAGTGAATACTGTTCAGAATCAACAGTTGTGCGTTTTTGGTGAAGCTTTTGAGTTTTTGACGTCGGCAGATATCAAACAGTAATCTTAGGATACAGTCAGCTTAAATGTGAGTGAATACTGTTCAGAATCAACAGTTGTGCGTTTTTGGTGAAGCTTTTGAGTTTTTGACGTCAGCAGATATCAAACAGTAATCTTAGGATACAGTCATCTTAAAATGACTGAATGTGAGTGAATACTGTTCAGAATCAACAGTTGTGCGTTTTGGTGAAGCTTTTGAGTTTTTGAGGTCGGCAGATATCAAACAGTAATCTTAGGATACAGTCATCTTAAAATGACTGAATGTGAGTGAATACTGTTCAGAATCAACAGTTGTGCGTTTTTGGTGAAGCTTTTGAGTTTTTGACGTCGGCAGATATCAAACAGTAATCTTAGGATACAGTCATCTTAAAATGACTGAATGTGAGTGAATACTGTTCAGAATCAACAGTTGTGCGTTTTTGGTGAAGCTTTTGAGTTTTTGACGTCGGCAGATATCAAACAGTAATCTTAGGATACAGTCAGCTTAAATGTGAGTGAATACTGTTCAGAATCAACAGTTGTGCGTTTTTGGTGAAGCTTTTGAGTTTTTGACGTCGGCAGATATCAAACAGTAATCTTAGGATACAGTCATCTTAAAATGACTGAATGTGAGTGAATACTGTTCAGAATCAACAGTTGTGCGTTTTTGGTGAAGCTTTTGAGTTTTTGACGTCGGCAGATATCAAACAGTAATCTTAGGATACAGTCATCTTAAAATGACTGAATGTGAGTGAATACTGTTCAGAATCAACAGTTGTGCGTTTTTGGTGAAGCTTTTGAGTTTTTGACGTCAGCAGATATCAAACAGTAATCTTAGGATACAGTCATCTTAAAATGACTGAATGTGAGTGAATACTGTTCAGAATCAACAGTTGTGCGTTTTTGGTGAAGCTTTTGAGTTTTTGAGGTCGGCAGATAACAGTAATCTTAGGATACAGTCATCTTAAAATGACTGAATGTGAGTGAATACTGTTCAGAATCAACAGTTGTGCGTTTTTGGTGAAGCTTTTGAGTTTTTGAGGTCGGCAGATATCAAACAGTAATCTTAGGATACAGTCATCTTAAATGTGAGTGAATACTGTTCAGAATCAACAGTTGGCCGTTTTTGGTGAAGCTTTTGAGTTTTTGAGGTCGGCAGATATCAAACAGTAATCTTAGGATACAGTCATCTTAAATGTGAGTGAATACTGTTCAGAATCAACAGTTGTGCGTTTTTGGTGAAGCTTTTGAGTTTTTGAGGTCGGCAGATATCAAACAGTAATCTTAGGATACAGTCATCTTAAATGTGAGTGAATACTGTTCAGAATCAACAGTTGTGCGTTTTTGGTGAAGCTTTTGAGTTTTTGACGTCGGCAGATATCAAACAGTAATCTTAGGATACAGTCATCTTAAAATGACTGAATGTGAGCGAATACTGTTCAGAATCAACAGTTGTGCGTTTTTGGTGAAGCTTTTGAGTTTTTGAGGTCGGCAGATATCAAACAGTAATCTTAGGATACAGTCATCTTAAAATGACTGAATGTGAGTGAATACTGTTCAGAATCAACAGTTGTGCGTTTTTGGTGAAGCTTTTGAGTTTTTGACGTCGGCAGATATCAAACAGTAATCTTAGGATACAGTCATCTTAAAATGACTGAATGTGAGTGAATACTGTTCAGAATCAACAGTTGTGCGTTTTTGGTGAAGCTTTTGAGTTTTTGACGTCGGCAGATATCAAACAGTAATCTTAGGATACAGTCAGCTTAAAATGAACTGAATGTGAGTGAATACTGTTCAGAATCAACAGTTGTGCGTTTTTGGTGAAGCTTTTGAGTTTTTGACGTCGGCAGATATCAAACAGTAATCTTAGGATACAGTCAGCTTAAATGTGAGTGAATACTGTTCAGAATCAACAGTTGTGCGTTTTTGGTGAAGCTTTTGAGTTTTTGACGTCGGCAGATATCAAACAGTAATCTTAGGATACAGTCAGCTTAAAATGACTGAATGTGAGTGAATACTGTTCAGAATCAACAGTTGTGCGTTTTTGGTGAAGCTTTTGAGTTTTTGAGGTCGGCAGATATCAAACAGTAATCTTAGGATACATTCAGCTTAAATGTGAGTGAATACTGTTCAGAATCAACAGTTGTGCATTTTTGGTGAAGCTTTTGAGTTTTTGATGTCGGCAGATATCAAACAGTAATCTTAGGATACAGTCAGCTTAAATGTGAGTGAATACTGTTCAGAATCAACAGTTGTGCGTTTTTGGTGAAGCTTTTGAGTTTTTGACGTCAGCAGATATCAAACAGTAATCTTAGGATACAGTCATCTTAAAATGACTGAATGTGAGTGAATACTGTTCAGAATCAACAGTTGTGCGTTTTTGGTGAAGCTTTTGAGTTTTTGACGTCGGCAGATATCAAACAGTAATCTTAGAATACAGTCATCTTAAAATGACTGAATGTGAGTGAATACTGTTCAGAATCAACAGTTGTGCGTTTTTGGTGAAGCTTTTGAGTTTTTGACGTCGGCAGATATCAAACAGTAATCTTAGGATACAGTCATCTTAAAATGACTGAATGTGAGTGAATACTGTTCAGAATCAACAGTTGTGCGTTTTTGGTGAAGCTTTTGAGTTTTTGACGTCGGCAGATATCAACAGTAATCTTAGGATACAGTCATCTTAAAATGACTGAATGTGAGTGAATACTGTTCAGAATCAACAGTTGTGCGTTTTTGGTGAAGCTTTTGAGTTTTTGACGTCGGCAGATATCAAACAGTAATCTTAGGATACAGTCATCTTAAAATGACTGAATGTGAGTGAATACTGTTCAGAATCAACAGTTGTGCGTTTTTGGTGAAGCTTTTGAGTTTTTGACGTCGGCAGATATCAAACAGTAATCTTAGGATACAGTCATCTTAAAATGACTGAATGTGAGTGAATACTGGTCAGAATCAACAGTTGTGCGTTTTTGGTGAAGCTTTTGAGTTTTTGACGTCAGCAGCTATCAAACAGTAATCTTAGGATACAGTCATCTTAAAATGACTGAATGTGAGTGAATACTGTTCAGAATCAACAGTTGTGCGTTTTTGGTGAAGCTTTTGAGTTTTTGACGTCGGCAGATATCAAACAGTAATCTTAGGATACAGTCAGCTTAAATGTGAGTGAATACTGTTCAGAATCAACAGTTGTGCGTTTTTGGTGAAGCTTTTGAGTTTTTGACGTCGGCAGATATCAAACAGTAATCTTAGGATACAGTCATCTTAAAATGACTGAATGTGAGTGAATACTGTTCAGAATCAACAGTTGTGCGTTTTTGGTGAAGCTTTTGAGTTTTTGACGTCGGCAGATATCAAACAGTAATCTTAGGATACAGTCATCTTAAAATGACTGAATGTGAGTGAATACTGTTCAGAATCAACAGTTGTGCGTTTTTGGTGAAGCTTTTGAGTTTTTGACGTCGGCAGATATCAAACAGTAATCTTAGGATACAGTCAGCTTAAATGTGAGTGAATACTGTTCAGAATCAACAGTTGTGCGTTTTTGGTGAAGCTTTTGAGTTTTTGACGTCGGCAGATATCAAACAGTAATCTTAGGATACAGTCATCTTAAAATGACTGAATGTGAGTGAATACTGTTCAGAATCAACAGTTGGGCGTTTTTGGTGAAGCTTTTGAGTTTTTGACGTCGGCAGATATCAAACAGTAATCTTAGGATACAGTCAGCTTAAATGTGAGTGAATACTGTTCAGAATCAACAGTTGGGCGTTTTTGGTGAAGCTTTTGAGTTTTTGACGTCGGCAGATATCAAACAGTAATCTTAGGATACAGTCATCTTAAAATGACTGAATGTGAGTGAATACTGTTCAGAATCAACAGTTGTGCGTTTTTGGTGAAGCTTTTGAGTTTTTGACGTCGGCAGATATCAAACAGTAATCTTAGGATACAGTCAGCTTAAATGTGAGTGAATACTGTTCAGAATCAACAGTTGTGCGTTTTTGGTGAAGCTTTTGAGTTTTTGACGTCGGCAGATATCAAACAGTAATCTTAGAATACAGTCAGCTTAAATGTGAGTGAATACTGTTCAGAATCAACAGTTGTGCGTTTTTGGTGAAGCTTTTGAGTTTTTGAGGTCGGCAGATATCAAACAGTAATCTTAGGATACAGTCATCTTAAATGTGAGTGAATACTGTTCAGAATCAACAGTTGTGCGTTTTTGGTGAAGCTTTTGAGTTTTTGAGGTCGGCAGATATCAAACAGTAATCTTAGGATACAGTCATCTTAAAAGACTGAATGTGAGTGAATACTGTTCAGAATCAACAGTTGTGCGTTTTTGGTGAAGCTTTTGAGTTTTTGACGTCGGCAGATATCAAACAGTAATCTTAGGATACAGTCATCTTAAAATGACTGAATGTGAGTGAATACTGTTCAGAATCAACAGTTGTGCGTTTTTGGTGAAGCTTTTGAGTTTTTGAGGTCGGCAGATATCAAACAGTAATCTTAGGATACAGTCATCTTAAAATGACTGAATGTGAGTGAATACTGTTCAGAATCAACAGTTGTGCGTTTTTGGTGAAGCTTTTGAGTTTTTGACGTCGGCAGATATCAAACAGTAATCTTAGGATACAGTCATCTTAAAATGACTGAATGTGAGTGAATACTGTTCAGAATCAACAGTTGTGCGTTTTTGGTGAAGCTTTTGAGTTTTTGACGTCGGCAGATATCAAACAGTAATCTTAGGATACAGTCAGCTTAAAATGACTGAATGTGAGTGAATACTGTTCAGAATCAACAGTTGTGCGTTTTTGGTGAAGCTTTTGAGTTTTTGACGTCGGCAGATATCAAACAGTAATCTTAGGATACAGTCAGCTTAAATGTGAGTGAATACTGTTCAGAATCAACAGTTGTGCGTTTTTGGTGAAGCTTTTGAGTTTTTGACGTCGGCAGATATCAAACAGTAATCTTAGGATACAGTCAGCTTAAAATGACTGAATGTGAGTGAATACTGTTCAGAATCAACAGTTGTGCGTTTTTGGTGAAGCTTTTGAGTTTTTGAGGTCGGCAGATATCAAACAGTAATCTTAGGATACATTCAGCTTAAATGTGAGTGAATACTGTTCAGAATCAACAGTTGTGCATTTTTGGTGAAGCTTTTGAGTTTTTGATGTCGGCAGATATCAAACAGTAATCTTAGGATACAGTCAGCTTAAATGTGAGTGAATACTGTTCAGAATCAACAGTTGTGCGTTTTTGGTGAAGCTTTTGAGTTTTTGACGTCGGCAGATATCAAACAGTAATCTTAGGATACAGTCATCTTAAAATGACTGAATGTGAGTGAATACTGTTCAGAATCAACAGTTGTGCGTTTTTGGTGAAGCTTTTGAGTTTTGACGTCGGCAGATATCAAACAGTAATCTTAGGATACAGTCATCTTAAAATGACTGAATGTGAGTGAATACTGGTCAGAATCAACAGTTGTGCGTTTTGGTGAAGCTTTTGAGTTTTTGACGTCAGCAGCTATCAAACAGTAATCTTAGGATACAGTCATCTTAAAATGACTGAATGTGAGTGAATACTGTTCAGAATCAACAGTTGTGCGTTTTTGGTGAAGCTTTTGAGTTTTTGACGTCGGCAGATATCAAACAGTAATCTTAGGATACAGTCAGCTTAAATGTGAGTGAATACTGTTCAGAATCAACAGTTGTGCGTTTTTGGTGAAGCTTTTGAGTTTTTGACGTCGGCAGATATCAAACAGTAATCTTAGGATACAGTCATCTTAAAATGACTGAATGTGAGTGAATACTGTTCAGAATCAACAGTTGTGCGTTTTTGGTGAAGCTTTTGAGTTTTTGACTGTCGGCAGATATCAAACAGTAATCTTAGGATACAGTCATCTTAAAATGACTGAATGTGAGTGAATACTGTTCAGAATCAACAGTTGTGCGTTTTTGGTGAAGCTTTTGAGTTTTTGACGTCGGCAGATATCAAACAGTAATCTTAGGATACAGTCAGCTTAAATGTGAGTGAATACTGTTCAGAATCAACAGTTGTGCGTTTTTGGTGAAGCTTTTGAGTTTTTGACGTCGGCAGATATCAAACAGTAATCTTAGGATACAGTCATCTTAAAATGACTGAATGTGAGTGAATACTGTTCAGAATCAACAGTTGTGCGTTTTTGGTGAAGCTTTTGAGTTTTTGACGTCGGCAGATATCAAACAGTAATCTTAGGATACAGTCATCTTAAAATGACTGAATGTGAGTGAATACTGTTCAGAATCAACAGTTGTGCGTTTTTGGTGAAGCTTTTGAGTTTTTGACGTCGGCAGATATCAAACAGTAATCTTAGGATACAGTCATCTTAAAATGACTGAATGTGAGTGAATACTGTTCAGAATCAACAGTTGTGCGTTTTTGGTGAAGCTTTTGAGTTTTTGACGTCGGCAGATATCAAACAGTAATCTTAGGATACAGTCATCTTAAAATGACTGAATGTGAGTGAATACTGTTCAGAATCAACAGTTGTGCGTTTTTGGTGAAGCTTTTGAGTTTTTGACGTCGGCAGATATCAAACAGTAATCTTAGGATACAGTCATCTTAAAATGACTGAATGTGAGTGAATACTGGTCAGAATCAACAGTTGTGCGTTTTTGGTGAAGCTTTTGAGTTTTGACGTCGGCAGATATCAAACAGTAATCTTAGGATACAGTCATCTTAAAATGACTGAATGTGAGTGAATACTGTTCAGAATCAACAGTTGTGCGTTTTTGGTGAAGCTTTTGAGTTTTTGACGTCAGGCAGATATCAAACAGTAATCTTAGGATACAGTCATCTTAAAATGACTGAATGTGAGTGAATACTGTTCAGAATCAACAGTTGTGCGTTTTTGGTGAAGCTTTTGAGTTTTTGACGTCGGCAGATATCAAACAGTAATCTTAGGATACAGTCATCTTAAAATGACTGAATGTGAGTGAATACTGGTCAGAATCAACAGTTGTGCGTTTTTGGTGAAGCTTTTGAGTTTTTGACGTCAGCAGCTATCAAACAGTAATCTTAGGATACAGTCATCTTAAAATGACTGAATGTGAGTGAATACTGTTCAGAATCAACAGTTGTGCGTTTTTGGTGAAGCTTTTGAGTTTTTGACGTCGGCAGATATCAAACAGTAATCTTAGGATACAGTCAGCTTAAATGTGAGTGAATACTGTTCAGAATCAACAGTTGTGCGTTTTTGGTGAAGCTTTTGAGTTTTTGACGTCGGCAGATATCAAACAGTAATCTTAGGATACAGTCATCTTAAAATGACTGAATGTGAGTGAATACTGTTCAGAATCAACAGTTGTGCGTTTTTGGTGAAGCTTTTGAGTTTTTGACGTCGGCAGATATCAAACAGTAATCTTAGGATACAGTCATCTTAAAATGACTGAATGTGAGTGAATACTGTTCAGAATCAACAGTTGTGCGTTTTGGTGAAGCTTTTGAGTTTTTGACGTCGGCAGATATCAAACAGTAATCTTAGGATACAGTCATCTTAAAATGACTGAATGTGAGTGAATACTGTTCAGAATCAACAGTTGTGCGTTTTGGTGAAGCTTTTGAGTTTTTGACGTCGGCAGATATCAAACAGTAATCTTAGGATACAGTCAGCTTAAATGTGAGTGAATACTGTTCAGAATCAACAGTTGTGCGTTTTTGGTGAAGCTTTTGAGTTTTTGACGTCGGCAGATATCAAACAGTAATCTTAGGATACAGTCATCTTAAAATGACTGAATGTGAGTGAATACTGTTCAGAATCAACAGTTGTGCGTTTTTGGTGAAGCTTTTGAGTTTTTGACGTCGGCAGATATCAAACAGTAATCTTAGGATACAGTCAGCTTAAATGTGAGTGAATACTGTTCAGAATCAACAGTTGTGCGTTTTTGGTGAAGCTTTTGAGTTTTTGACGTCAGCAGATATCAAACAGTAATCTTAGGATACAGTCATCTTAAAATGACTGAATGTGAGTGAATACTGTTCAGAATCAACAGTTGTGCGTTTTGGTGAAGCTTTTGAGTTTTTGACGTCGGCAGATATCAAACAGTAATCTTAGGATACAGTCAGCTTAAATGTGAGTGAATACTGTTCAGAATCAACAGTTGTGCGTTTTTGGTGAAGCTTTTGAGTTTTTGACGTCAGCAGATATCAAACAGTAATCTTAGGATACAGTCATCTTAAAATGACTGAATGTGAGTGAATACTGTTCAGAATCAACAGTTGTGCGTTTTTGGTGAAGCTTTTGAGTTTTTGAGGTCGGCAGATATCAAACAGTAATCTTAGGATACAGTCATCTTAAAATGACTGAATGTGAGTGAATACTGTTCAGAATCAACAGTTGTGCGTTTTTGGTGAAGCTTTTGAGTTTTTGACGTCGGCAGATATCAAACAGTAATCTTAGGATACAGTCATCTTAAAATGACTGAATGTGAGTGAATACTGTTCAGAATCAACAGGTTGTGCGTTTTTGGTGAAGCTTTTGAGTTTTTGACGTCGGCAGATATCAAACAGTAATCTTAGGATACAGTCAGCTTAAATGTGAGTGAATACTGTTCAGAATCAACAGTTGTGCGTTTTTGGTGAAGCTTTTGAGTTTTTGACGTCGGCAGATATCAAACAGTAATCTTAGGATACAGTCATCTTAAAATGACTGAATGTGAGTGAATACTGTTCAGAATCAACAGTTGTGCGTTTTTGGTGAAGCTTTTGAGTTTTTGACGTCGGCAGATATCAAACAGTAATCTTAGGATACAGTCATCTTAAAATGACTGAATGTGAGTGAATACTGTTCAGAATCAACAGTTATGCGTTTTTGGTGAAGCTTTTGAGTTTTTGACGTCAGCAGATATCAAACAGTAATCTTAGGATACAGTCATCTTAAAATGACTGAATGTGAGTGAATACTGTTCAGAATCAACAGTTGTGCGTTTTTGGTGAAGCTTTTGAGTTTTTGAGGTCGGCAGATAACAGTAATCTTAGGATACAGTCATCTTAAAATGACTGAATGTGAGTGAATACTGTTCAGAATCAACAGTTGTGCGTTTTTGGTGAAGCTTTTGAGTTTTTGAGGTCGGCAGATATCAAACAGTAATCTTAGGATACAGTCATCTTAAATGTGAGTGAATACTGTTCAGAATCAACAGTTGTGCATTTTTGGTGAAGCTTTTGAGTTTTTGACGTCGGCAGATATCAAACAGTAATCTTAGGATACAGTCAGTTTAAATGTGAGTGAATACTGTTCAGAATCAACAGTTGTGCGTTTTTGGTGAAGCTTTTGAGTTTTTGACGTCGGCAGATAGCAAACAGTAATCTTAGGATACAGTCATCTTAAAATGACTGAATGTGAGTGAATACTGTTCAGAATCAACAGTTGTGCGTTTTTGGTGAAGCTTTTGAGTTTTTGACGTCGGCAGATATCAAACAGTAATCTTAGGATACAGTCATCTTAAAATGACTGAATGTGAGTGAATACTGTTCAGAATCAACAGTTGTGCGTTTTTGGTGAAGCTTTTGAGTTTTTGACGTCGGCAGATATCAAACAGTAATCTTAGGATACAGTCAGCTTAAATGTGAGTGAATACTGTTCAGAATCAACAGTTGTGCGTTTTTGGTGAAGCGTTTGAGTTTTTGACGTCGGCAGATATCAAACAGTAATCTTAGGATACAGTCATCTTAAAATGACTGAATGTGAGTGAATACTGTTCAGAATCAACAGTTGGGCGTTTTTGGTGAAGCTTTTGAGTTTTTGACGTCGGCAGATATCAAACAGTAATCTTAGAATACAGTCAGCTTAAATGTGAGTGAATACTGTTCAGAATCAACAGTTGGGCGTTTTTGGTGAAGCTTTTGAGTTTTTGAGGTCGGCAGATATCAAACAGTAATCTTAGGATACAGTCATCTTAAAATGACTGAATGTGAGTGAATACTGTTCAGAATCAACAGTTGTGCGTTTTTGGTGAAGCTTTTGAGTTTTTGAGGTCGGCAGATATCAAACAGTAATCTTAGGATACAGTCATCTTAAATGTGAGTGAATACTGTTCAGAATCAACAGTTGTGCATTTTTGGTGAAGCTTTTGAGTTTTTGACGTCGGCAGATATCAAACAGTAATCTTAGGATACAGTCAGTTTAAATGTGAGTGAATACTGTTCAGAATCAACAGTTGTGCGTTTTTGGTGAAGCTTTTGAGTTTTTGACGTCGGCAGATAGCAAACAGTAATCTTAGGATACAGTCATCTTAAAATGACTGAATGTGAGTGAATACTGTTCAGAATCAACAGTTGTGCGTTTTTGGTGAAGCTTTTGAGTTTTTGACGTCGGCAGATATCAAACAGTAATCTTAGGATACAGTCATCTTAAAATGACTGAATGTGAGTGAATACTGTTCAGAATCAACAGTTGTGCGTTTTTGGTGAAGCTTTTGAGTTTTTGACGTCGGCAGATAACAGTAATCTTAGGATACAGTCATCTTAAAATGACTGAATGTGAGTGAATACTGTTCAGAATCAACAGTTGTGCGTTTTTGGTGAAGCTTTTGAGTTTTTGAGGTCGGCAGATATCAAACAGTAATCTTAGGATACAGTCAGCTTAATTGTGAGTGAATACTGTTCAGAATCAACAGTTGTGCGTTTTTGGTGAAGCTTTTGAGTTTTTGACGTCGGCAGATATCAAACAGTAATCTTAGGATACAGTCAGCTTAAATGTGAGTGAATACTGTTCAGAATCAACAGTTGTGCGTTTTTGGTGAAGCTTTTGAGTTTTTGACGTCGGCAGATATCAAACAGTAATCTTAGGATACAGTCATCTTAAAATGACTGAATGTGAGTGAATACTGTTCAGAATCAACAGTTGGGCGTTTTTGGTGAAGCTTTTGAGTTTTTGACGTCGGCAGATATCAAACAGTAATCTTAGAATACAGTCAGCTTAAATGTGAGTGAATACTGTTCAGAATCAACAGTTGGGCGTTTTTGGTGAAGCTTTTGAGTTTTTGAGGTCGGCAGATATCAAACAGTAATCTTAGGATACAGTCATCTTAAAATGACTGAATGTGAGTGAATACTGTTCAGAATCAACAGTTGTGCGTTTTTGGTGAAGCTTTTGAGTTTTTGAGGTCGGCAGATATCAAACAGTAATCTGAGGTTACAGTCAGCTTAAATGTGAGTGAATACTGTTCAGAATCAACAGTTGTGCGTTTTTGGTGAAGCTTTTGAGTTTTTGACGTCAGCAGATATCAAACAGTAATCTTAGGATACAGTCATCTTAAAATGACTGAATGTGAGTGAATACTGTTCAGAATCAACAGTTGTGCGTTTTTGGTGAAGCTTTTGAGTTTTTGATGTCGGCAGATATCAAACAGTAATCTTAGGATACAGTCATCTTAAAATGACTGAATGTGAGTGAATACTGTTCAGAATCAACAGTTGTGCGTTTTTGGTGAAGCTTTTGAGTTTTTGACGTCGGCAGATATCAAACAGTAATCTTAGGATACAGTCATCTTAAAATGACTGAATGTGAGTGAATACTGTTCAGAATCAACAGTTGTGCGTTTTTGGTGAAGCTTTTGAGTTTTTGACGTCGGCAGATATCAAACAGTAATCTTAGGATACAGTCAGCTTAAATGTGAGTGAATACTGTTCAGAATCAACAGTTGTGCGTTTTTGGTGAAGCTTTTGAGTTTTTGACGTCGGCAGATATCAAACAGTAATCTTAGGATACAGTCATCTTAAAATGACTGAATGTGAGTGAATACTGTTCAGAATCAACAGTTGTGCGTTTTTGGTGAAGCTTTTGAGTTTTTGACGTCGGCAGATATCAAACAGTAATCTTAGGATACAGTCATCTTAAAATGACTGAATGTGAGTGAATACTGTTCAGAATCAACAGTTGTGCGTTTTTGGTGAAGCTTTTGAGTTTTTGACGTCGGCAGATATCAAACAGTAATCTTAGGATACAGTCATCTTAAATTGACTGAATGTGAGTGAATACTGTTCAGAATCAACAGTTGTGCGTTTTTGGTGAAGCTTTTGAGTTTTTGACGTCGGCAGATATCAAACAGTAATCTTAGGATACAGTCAGCTTAAATGTGAGTGAATACTGTTCAGAATCAACAGTTGTGCGTTTTTGGTGAAGCTTTTGAGTTTTTGACGTCGGCAGATATCAAACAGTAATCTTAGGATACAGTCATCTTAAAATGACTGAATGTGAGTGAATACTGTTCAGAATCAACAGTTGTGCGTTTTTGGTGAAGCTTTTGAGTTTTTGAGGTCGGCAGATATCAAACAGTAATCTTAGGATACAGTCATCTTAAAATGACTGAATGTGAGTGAATACTGTTCAGAATCAACAGTTGTGCGTTTTTGGTGAAGCTTTTGAGTTTTTGACGTCGGCAGATATCAAACAGTAATCTTAGGATACAGTCATCTTAAAATGACTGAATGTGAGTGAATACTGTTCAGAATCAACAGTTGTGCGTTTTTGGTGAAGCTTTTGAGTTTTTGACGTCGGCAGATATCAAACAGTAATCTTAGGATACAGTCAGCTTAAATGTGAGTGAATACTGTTCAGAATCAACAGTTGTGCGTTTTTGGTGAAGCTTTTGAGTTTTTGACGTCGGCAGATATCAAACAGTAATCTTAGGATACAGTCATCTTAAAATGACTGAATGTGAGTGAATACTGTTCAGAATCAACAGTTGGGCGTTTTTGGTGAAGCTTTTGAGTTTTTGACGTCGGCAGATATCAAACAGTAATCTTAGAATACAGTCAGCTTAAATGTGAGTGAATACTGTTCAGAATCAACAGTTGGCCGTTTTTGGTGAAGCTTTTGAGTTTTTGAGGTCGGCAGATATCAAACAGTAATCTTAGGATACAGTCATCTTAAATGTGAGTGAATACTGTTCAGAATCAACAGTTGTGCGTTTTTGGTGAAGCTTTTGAGTTTTTGAGGTCGGCAGATATCAAACAGTAATCTTAGGATACAGTCATCTTAAATGTGAGTGAATACTGTTCAGAATCAACAGTTGTGCGTTTTTGGTGAAGCTTTTGAGTTTTTGACGTCGGCAGATATCAAACAGTAATCTTAGGATACAGTCATCTTAAAATGACTGAATGTGAGCGAATACTGTTCAGAATCAACAGTTGTGCGTTTTTGGTGAAGCTTTTGAGTTTTTGAGGTCGGCAGATATCAAACAGTAATCTTAGGATACAGTCATCTTAAAATGACTGAATGTGAGTGAATACTGTTCAGAATCAACAGTTGTGCGTTTTTGGTGAAGCTTTTGAGTTTTTGAGGTCGGCAGATATCAAACAGTAATCTTAGGATACAGTCATCTTAAAATGACTGAATGTGAGTGAATACTGTTCAGAATCAACAGTTGTGCGTTTTTGGTGAAGCTTTTGAGTTTTTGACGTCGGCAGATATCAAACAGTAATCTTAGGATACAGTCAGCTTAAAATGACTGAATGTGAGTGAATACTGTTCAGAATCAACAGTTGTGCGTTTTTGGTGAAGCTTTTGAGTTTTTGACGTCGGCAGATATCAAACAGTAATCTTAGGATACAGTCAGCTTAAATGTGAGTGAATACTGTTCAGAATCAACAGTTGTGCGTTTTTGGTGAAGCTTTTGAGTTTTTGACGTCGGCAGATATCAAACAGTAATCTTAGGATACAGTCAGCTTAAAATGACTGAATGTGAGTGAATACTGTTCAGAATCAACAGTTGTGCGTTTTTGGTGAAGCTTTTGAGTTTTTGAGGTCGGCAGATATCAAACAGTAATCTTAGGATACATTCAGCTTAAATGTGAGTGAATACTGTTCAGAATCAACAGTTGTGCATTTTTGGTGAAGCTTTTGAGTTTTTGATGTCGGCAGATATCAAACAGTAATCTTAGGATACAGTCAGCTTAAATGTGAGTGAATACTGTTCAGAATCAACAGTTGTGCGTTTTTGGTGAAGCTTTTGAGTTTTTGACGTCAGCAGATATCAAACAGTAATCTTAGGATACAGTCATCTTAAAATGACTGAATGTGAGTGAATACTGTTCAGAATCAACAGTTGTGCGTTTTTGGTGAAGCTTTTGAGTTTTTGACGTCGGCAGATATCAAACAGTAATCTTAGAATACAGTCATCTTAAAATGACTGAATGTGAGTGAATACTGTTCAGAATCAACAGTTGTGCGTTTTTGGTGAAGCTTTTGAGTTTTTGACGTCGGCAGATATCAAACAGTAATCTTAGGATACAGTCATCTTAAAATGACTGAATGTGAGTGAATACTGTTCAGAATCAACAGTTGGGCGTTTTTGGTGAAGCTTTTGAGTTTTTGACGTCGGCAGATATCAAACAGTAATCTTAGAATACAGTCAGCTTAAATGTGAGTGAATACTGTTCAGAATCAACAGTTGGCCGTTTTTGGTGAAGCTTTTGAGTTTTTGAGGTCGGCAGATATCAAACAGTAATCTTAGGATACAGTCATCTTAAATGTGAGTGAATACTGTTCAGAATCAACAGTTGTGCGTTTTTGGTGAAGCTTTTGAGTTTTTGAGGTCGGCAGATATCAAACAGTAATCTTAGGATACAGTCATCTTAAATGTGAGTGAATACTGTTCAGAATCAACAGTTGTGCGTTTTTGGTGAAGCTTTTGAGTTTTTGACGTCGGCAGATATCAAACAGTAATCTTAGGATACAGTCATCTTAAAATGACTGAATGTGAGCGAATACTGTTCAGAATCAACAGTTGTGCGTTTTTGGTGAAGCTTTTGAGTTTTTGAGGTCGGCAGATATCAAACAGTAATCTTAGGATACAGTCATCTTAAAATGACTGAATGTGAGTGAATACTGTTCAGAATCAACAGTTGTGCGTTTTTGGTGAAGCTTTTGAGTTTTTGACGTCGGCAGATATCAAACAGTAATCTTAGGATACAGTCAGCTTAAAATGACTGAATGTGAGTGAATACTGTTCAGAATCAACAGTTGTGCGTTTTTGGTGAAGCTTTTGAGTTTTTGACGTCGGCAGATATCAAACAGTAATCTTAGGATACAGTCAGCTTAAATGTGAGTGAATACTGTTCAGAATCAACAGTTGTGCGTTTTTGGTGAAGCTTTTGAGTTTTTGACGTCGGCAGATATCAAACAGTAATCTTAGGATACAGTCAGCTTAAAATGACTGAATGTGAGTGAATACTGTTCAGAATCAACAGTTGTGCGTTTTTGGTGAAGCTTTTGAGTTTTTGAGGTCGGCAGATATCAAACAGTAATCTTAGGATACATTCAGCTTAAATGTGAGTGAATACTGTTCAGAATCAACAGTTGTGCATTTTTGGTGAAGCTTTTGAGTTTTTGATGTCGGCAGATATCAAACAGTAATCTTAGGATACAGTCAGCTTAAATGTGAGTGAATACTGTTCAGAATCAACAGTTGTGCGTTTTTGGTGAAGCTTTTGAGTTTTTGACGTCAGCAGATATCAAACAGTAATCTTAGGATACAGTCATCTTAAAATGACTGAATGTGAGTGAATACTGTTCAGAATCAACAGTTGTGCGTTTTTGGTGAAGCTTTTGAGTTTTTGACGTCGGCAGATATCAAACAGTAATCTTAGAATACAGTCATCTTAAAATGACTGAATGTGAGTGAATACTGTTCAGAATCAACAGTTGTGCGTTTTTGGTGAAGCTTTTGAGTTTTTGACGTCGGCAGATATCAAACAGTAATCTTAGGATACAGTCATCTTAAAATGACTGAATGTGAGTGAATACTGTTCAGAATCAACAGTTGTGCGTTTTTGGTGAAGCTTTTGAGTTTTTGACGTCGGCAGATATCAAACAGTAATCTTAGGATACAGTCATCTTAAAATGACTGAATGTGAGTGAATACTGTTCAGAATCAACAGTTGTGCGTTTTTGGTGAAGCTTTTGAGTTTTTGACGTCGGCAGATATCAAACAGTAATCTTAGGATACAGTCATCTTAAAATGACTGAATGTGAGTGAATACTGTTCAGAATCAACAGTTGTGCGTTTTTGGTGAAGCTTTTGAGTTTTTGACGTCGGCAGATATCAAACAGTAATCTTAGGATACAGTCATCTTAAAATGACTGAATGTGAGTGAATACTGGTCAGAATCAACAGTTGTGCGTTTTTGGTGAAGCTTTTGAGTTTTTGACGTCAGCAGCTATCAAACAGTAATCTTAGGATACAGTCATCTTAAAATGACTGAATGTGAGTGAATACTGTTCAGAATCAACAGTTGTGCGTTTTTGGTGAAGCTTTTGAGTTTTTGACGTCGGCAGATATCAAACAGTAATCTTAGGATACAGTCAGCTTAAATGTGAGTGAATACTGTTCAGAATCAACAGTTGTGCGTTTTTGGTGAAGCTTTTGAGTTTTTGACGTCGGCAGATATCAAACAGTAATCTTAGGATACAGTCATCTTAAAATGACTGAATGTGAGTGAATACTGTTCAGAATCAACAGTTGTGCGTTTTTGGTGAAGCTTTTGAGTTTTTGACGTCGGCAGATATCAAACAGTAATCTTAGGATACAGTCATCTTAAAATGACTGAATGTGAGTGAATACTGTTCAGAATCAACAGTTGTGCGTTTTTGGTGAAGCTTTTGAGTTTTTGACGTCGGCAGATATCAAACAGTAATCTTAGGATACAGTCAGCTTAAATGTGAGTGAATACTGTTCAGAATCAACAGTTGTGCGTTTTTGGTGAAGCTTTTGAGTTTTTGACGTCGGCAGATATCAAACAGTAATCTTAGGATACAGTCATCTTAAAATGACTGAATGTGAGTGAATACTGTTCAGAATCAACAGTTGTGCGTTTTTGGTGAAGCTTTTGAGTTTTTGACGTCGGCAGATATCAAACAGTAATCTTAGAATACAGTCAGCTTAAATGTGAGTGAATACTGTTCAGAATCAAACAGTTGGGCGTTTTTGGTGAAGCTTTTGAGTTTTTGACGTCGGCAGATATCAAACAGTAATCTTAGGATACAGTCATCTTAAAATGACTGAATGTGAGTGAATACTGTTCAGAATCAACAGTTGTGCGTTTTTGGTGAAGCTTTTGAGTTTTTGACGTCGGCAGATATCAAACAGTAATCTTAGGATACAGTCAGCTTAAATGTGAGTGAATACTGTTCAGAATCAACAGTTGTGCGTTTTTTGGTGAAGCTTTTGAGTTTTTGACGTCGGCAGATATCAAACAGTAATCTTAGAATACAGTCAGCTTAAATGTGAGTGAATACTGTTCAGAATCAACAGTTGGGCGTTTTTGGTGAAGCTTTTGAGTTTTTGAGGTCGGCAGATATCAAACAGTAATCTTAGGATACAGTCATCTTAAATGTGAGTGAATACTGTTCAGAATCAACAGTTGTGCGTTTTTGGTGAAGCTTTTGAGTTTTTGAGGTCGGCAGATATCAAACAGTAATCTTAGGATACAGTCATCTTAAATGTGAGTGAATACTGTTCAGAATCAACAGTTGTGCGTTTTTGGTGAAGCTTTTGAGTTTTTGACGTCGGCAGATATCAAACAGTAATCTTAGGATACAGTCATCTTAAAATGACTGAATGTGAGTGAATACTGTTCAGAATCAACAGTTGTGCGTTTTTGGTGAAGCTTTTGAGTTTTTGAGGTCGGCAGATATCAAACAGTAATCTTAGGATACAGTCATCTTAAAATGACTGAATGTGAGTGAATACTGTTCAGAATCAACAGTTGTGCGTTTTTGGTGAAGCTTTTGAGTTTTTGACGTCGGCAGATATCAAACAGTAATCTTAGGATACAGTCATCTTAAAATGACTGAATGTGAGTGAATACTGTTCAGAATCAACAGTTGTGCGTTTTTGGTGAAGCTTTTGAGTTTTTGACGTCGGCAGATATCAAACAGTAATCTTAGGATACAGTCATCTTAAAATGACTGAATGTGAGTGAATACTGTTCAGAATCAACAGTTGTGCGTTTTTGGTGAAGCTTTTGAGTTTTTGACGTCGGCAGATATCAAACAGTAATCTTAGGATACAGTCATCTTAAAATGACTGAATGTGAGTGAATACTGTTCAGAATCAACAGTTGTGCGTTTTTGGTGTGAAGCTTTTGAGTTTTTGACGTCGGCAGATATCAAACAGTAATCTTAGGATACAGTCATCTTAAAATGACTGAATGTGAGTGAATACTGTTCAGAATCAACAGTTGTGCGTTTTTGGTGAAGCTTTTGAGTTTTTGACGTCGGCAGATATCAAACAGTAATCTTAGGATACAGTCAGCTTAAAATGACTGAATGTGAGTGAATACTGTTCAGAATCAACAGTTGTGCGTTTTTGGTGAAGCTTTGAGTTTTGACGTCGGCAGATATCAAACAGTAATCTTAGGATACAGTCAGCTTAAAATGACTGAATGTGAGTGAATACTGTTCAGAATCAACAGTTGTGCGTTTTTGGTGAAGCTTTTGAGTTTTTGACGTCGGCAGATATCAAACAGTAATCTTAGGATACAGTCAGCTTAAATGACTGAGAGTGAATACTGTTCAGAATCAACAGTTGTGCGTTTTTGGTGAAGCTTTTGAGTTTTTGAGGTCGGCAGATATCAAACAGTAATCTTAGGATACAGTCAGCTTAAAATGATGAGTGAATACTGTTCAGAATCAACAGTTGTGCGTTTTTGGTGAAGCTTTTGAGTTTTTGAGGTCGGCAGATATCAAACAGTAATCTTAGGATACAGTCATCTTAAAATGACTGAATGTGAGTGAATACTGTTCAGAATCAACAGTTGTGCGTTTTTGGTGAAGCTTTTGAGTTTTTGACGTCGGCAGATATCAAACAGTAATCTTAGGATACAGTCATCTTAAAATGACTGAATGTGAGTGAATACTGTTCAGAATCAACAGTTGTGCGTTTTTGGTGAAGCTTTTGAGTTTTTGACGTCGGCAGATATCAAACAGTAATCTTAGGATACAGTCATCTTAAAATGACTGAATGTGAGTGAATACTGTTCAGAATCAACAGTTGTGCGTTTTTGGTGAAGCTTTTGAGTTTTTGACGTCGGCAGATATCAAACAGTAATCTTAGGATACAGTCATCTTAAAATGACTGAATGTGAGTGAATACTGGTCAGAATCAACAGTTGTGCGTTTTTGGTGAAGCTTTTGAGTTTTTGACGTCAGCAGCTATCAAACAGTAATCTTAGGATACAGTCATCTTAAAATGACTGAATGTGAGTGAATACTGTTCAGAATCAACAGTTGTGCGTTTTTGGTGAAGCTTTTGAGTTTTTGACGTCGGCAGATATCAAACAGTAATCTTAGGATACAGTCAGCTTAAATGTGAGTGAATACTGTTCAGAATCAACAGTTGTGCGTTTTTGGTGAAGCTTTTGAGTTTTTGACGTCGGCAGATATCAAACAGTAATCTTAGGATACAGTCATCTTAAAATGACTGAATGTGAGTGAATACTGTTCAGAATCAACAGTTGTGCGTTTTTGGTGAAGCTTTTGAGTTTTTGACGTCGGCAGATATCAAACAGTAATCTTAGGATACAGTCATCTTAAAATGACTGAATGTGAGTGAATACTGTTCAGAATCAACAGTTGTGCGTTTTTGGTGAAGCTTTTGAGTTTTTGACGTCGGCAGATATCAAACAGTAATCTTAGGATACAGTCAGCTTAAATGTGAGTGAATACTGTTCAGAATCAACAGTTGTGCGTTTTTGGTGAAGCTTTTGAGTTTTTGACGTCAGCAGATATCAAACAGTAATCTTAGGATACAGTCATCTTAAAATGACTGAATGTGAGTGAATACTGTTCAGAATCAACAGTTGTGCGTTTTTGGTGAAGCTTTTGAGTTTTTGAGGTCGGCAGATATCAAACAGTAATCTTAGGATACAGTCATCTTAAAATGACTGAATGTGAGTGAATACTGTTCAGAATCAACAGTTGTGCGTTTTTGGTGAAGCTTTTGAGTTTTTGACGTCGGCAGATATCAAACAGTAATCTTAGGATACAGTCATCTTAAAATGACTGAATGTGAGTGAATACTGTTCAGAATCAACAGTTGTGCGTTTTTGGTGAAGCTTTTGAGTTTTTGACGTCGGCAGATATCAAACAGTAATCTTAGGATACAGTCATCTTAAAATGACTGAATGTGAGTGAATACTGTTCAGAATCAACAGTTGTGCGTTTTTGGTGAAGCTTTTGAGTTTTTGACGTCGGCAGATATCAAACAGTAATCTTAGGATACAGTCATCTTAAAATGACTGAATGTGAGTGAATACTGGTCAGAATCAACAGTTGTGCGTTTTTGGTGAAGCTTTTGAGTTTTTGACGTCAGCAGCTATCAAACAGTAATCTTAGGATACAGTCATCTTAAAATGACTGAATGTGAGTGAATACTGTTCAGAATCAACAGTTGTGCGTTTTTGGTGAAGCTTTTGAGTTTTTGACGTCGGCAGATATCAAACAGTAATCTTAGGATACAGTCATCTTAAAATGACTGAATGTGAGTGAATACTGTTCAGAATCAACAGTTGTGCGTTTTTGGTGAAGCTTTTGAGTTTTTGACGTCGGCAGATATCAAACAGTAATCTTAGGATACAGTCATCTTAAAATGACTGAATGTGAGTGAATACTGGTCAGAATCAACAGTTGTGCGTTTTTGGTGAAGCTTTTGAGTTTTTGACGTCAGCAGCTATCAAACAGTAATCTTAGGATACAGTCATCTTAAAATGACTGAATGTGAGTGAATACTGTTCAGAATCAACAGTTGTGCGTTTTTGGTGAAGCTTTTGAGTTTTTGACGTCGGCAGATATCAAACAGTAATCTTAGGATACAGTCAGCTTAAATGTGAGTGAATACTGTTCAGAATCAACAGTTGTGCGTTTTTGGTGAAGCTTTTGAGTTTTTGACGTCGGCAGATATCAAACAGTAATCTTAGGATACAGTCATCTTAAAATGACTGAATGTGAGTGAATACTGTTCAGAATCAACAGTTGTGCGTTTTTGGTGAAGCTTTTGAGTTTTTGACGTCGGCAGATATCAAACAGTAATCTTAGGATACAGTCATCTTAAAATGACTGAATGTGAGTGAATACTGTTCAGAATCAACAGTTGTGCGTTTTTGGTGAAGCTTTTGAGTTTTTGACGTCGGCAGATATCAAACAGTAATCTTAGGATACAGTCATCTTAAAATGACTGAATGTGAGTGAATACTGTTCAGAATCAACAGTTGTGCGTTTTTGGTGAAGCTTTTGAGTTTTTGAGGTCGGCAGATAACAGTAATCTTAGGATACAGTCATCTTAAAATGACTGAATGTGAGTGAATACTGTTCAGAATCAACAGTTGTGCGTTTTTGGTGAAGCTTTTGAGTTTTTGAGGTCGGCAGATATCAAACAGTAATCTTAGGATACAGTCATCTTAAAATGACTGAATGTGAGTGAATACTGTTCAGAATCAACAGTTGTGCGTTTTTGGTGAAGCTTTTGAGTTTTTGAGGTCGGCAGATATCAAACAGTAATCTTAGGATACAGTCAGCTTAATTGTGAGTGAATACTGTTCAGAATCAACAGTTGTGCGTTTTTGGTGAAGCTTTTGAGTTTTTGACGTCGGCAGATATCAAACAGTAATCTTAGGATACAGTCAGCTTAAATGTGAGTGAATACTGTTCAGAATCAACAGTTGTGCGTTTTTGGTGAAGCTTTTGAGTTTTTGACGTCGGCAGATATCAAACAGTAATCTTAGGATACAGTCATCTTAAAATGACTGAATGTGAGTGAATACTGTTCAGAATCAACAGTTGGGCGTTTTTGGTGAAGCTTTTGAGTTTTTGACGTCGGCAGATATCAAACAGTAATCTTAGAATACAGTCAGCTTAAATGTGAGTGAATACTGTTCAGAATCAACAGTTGGGCGTTTTTGGTGAAGCTTTTGAGTTTTTGAGGTCGGCAGATATCAAACAGTAATCTTAGGATACAGTCAGCTTAAATGTGAGTGAATACTGTTCAGAATCAACAGTTGTGCGTTTTTGGTGAAGCTTTTGAGTTTTTGACGTCGGCAGATAGCAAACAGTAATCTTAGGATACAGTCATCTTACAATGACTGAATGTGAGTGAATACTGTTCAGAATCAACAGTTGTGCGTTTTTGGTGAAGCTTTTGAGTTTTTGACGTCGGCAGATATCAAACAGTAATCTTAGGATACAGTCATCTTAAAATGACTGAATGTGAGTGAATACTGTTCAGAATCAACAGTTGTGCGTTTTTGGTGAAGCTTTTGAGTTTTTGACGTCGGCAGATATCAAACAGTAATCTTAGGATACAGTCATCTTAAAATGACTGAATGTGAGTGAATACTGTTCAGAATCAACAGTTGTGCGTTTTTGGTGAAGCTTTTGAGTTTTTGACGTCGGCAGATATCAAACAGTAATCTTAGGATACAGTCATCTTAAAATGACTGAATGTGAGTGAATACTGTTCAGAATCAACAGTTGTGCGTTTTTGGTGAAGCTTTTGAGTTTTTGACGTCGGCAGATAACAGTAATCTTAGGATACAGTCATCTTAAAATGACTGAATGTGAGTGAATACTGTTCAGAATCAACAGTTGTGCGTTTTTGGTGAAGCTTTTGAGTTTTTGAGGTCGGCAGATATCAAACAGTAATCTTAGGATACAGTCAGCTTAATTGTGAGTGAATACTGTTCAGAATCAACAGTTGTGCGTTTTTGGTGAAGCTTTTGAGTTTTTGACGTCGGCAGATATCAAACAGTAATCTTAGGATACAGTCAGCTTAAATGTGAGTGAATACTGTTCAGAATCAACAGTTGTGCGTTTTTGGTGAAGCTTTTGAGTTTTTGACGTCGGCAGATATCAAACAGTAATCTTAGGATACAGTCATCTTAAAATGACTGAATGTGAGTGAATACTGTTCAGAATCAACAGTTGGGCGTTTTTGGTGAAGCTTTTGAGTTTTTGACGTCGGCAGATATCAAACAGTAATCTTAGAATACAGTCAGCTTAAATGTGAGTGAATACTGTTCAGAATCAACAGTTGGGCGTTTTTGGTGAAGCTTTTGAGTTTTTGAGGTCGGCAGATATCAAACAGTAATCTTAGGATACAGTCATCTTAAAATGACTGAATGTGAGTGAATACTGTTCAGAATCAACAGTTGTGCGTTTTTGGTGAAGCTTTTGAGTTTTTGACGTCGGCAGATATCAAACAGTAATCTGAGGATACAGTCAGCTTAAATGTGAGTGAATACTGTTCAGAATCAACAGTTGTGCGTTTTTGGTGAAGCTTTTGAGTTTTTGACGTCAGTAGATATCAAACAGTAATCTTAGGATACAGTCATCTTAAAATGACTGAATGTGAGTGAATACTGTTCAGAATCAACAGTTGTGCGTTTTTGGTGAAGCTTTTGAGTTTTTGACGTCGGCAGATATCAAACAGTAATCTTAGGATACAGTCATCTTAAAATGACTGAATGTGAGTGAATACTGTTCAGAATCAACAGTTGTGCGTTTTTGGTGAAGCTTTTGAGTTTTTGACGTCGGCAGATATCAAACAGTAATCTTAGGATACAGTCATCTTAAAATGACTGAATGTGAGTGAATACTGTTCAGAATCAACAGTTGTGCGTTTTTGGTGAAGCTTTTGAGTTTTTGACGTCGGCAGATATCAAACAGTAATCTTAGGATACAGTCATCTTAAATGTGAGTGAATACTGTTCAGAATCAACAGTTGTGCGTTTTTGGTGAAGCTTTTGAGTTTTTGACGTCGGCAGATATCAAACAGTAATCTTAGGATACAGTCAGCTTAATTGTGAGTGAATACTGTTCAGAATCAACAGTTGTGCGTTTTTGGTGAAGCTTTTGAGTTTTTGACGTCGGCAGATATCAAACAGTAATCTTAGGATACAGTCAGCTTAAATGTGAGTGAATACTGTTCAGAATCAACAGTTGTGCGTTTTTGGTGAAGCTTTTGAGTTTTTGACGTCGGCAGATATCAAACAGTAATCTTAGGATACAGTCATCTTAAAATGACTGAATGTGAGTGAATACTGTTCAGAATCAACAGTTGGGCGTTTTTGGTGAAGCTTTTGAGTTTTTGACGTCGGCAGATATCAAACAGTAATCTTAGGATACAGTCAGCTTAAATGTGAGTGAATACTGTTCAGAATCAACAGTTGTGCGTTTTTGGTGAAGCTTTTGAGTTTTTGACGTCGGCAGATATCAAACAGTAATCTTAGGATACAGTCATCTTAAAATGACTGAATGTGAGTGAATACTGTTCAGAATCAACAGTTGTGCGTTTTTGGTGAAGCTTTTGAGTTTTTGACGTCGGCAGATATCAAACAGTAATCTTAGGATACAGTCATCTTAAAATGACTGAATGTGAGTGAATACTGTTCAGAATCAACAGTTGTGCGTTTTTGGTGAAGCTTTTGAGTTTTTGACGTCGGCAGATATCAAACAGTAATCTTAGGATACAGTCATCTTAAAATGACTGAATGTGAGTGAATACTGTTCAGAATCAACAGTTGTGCGTTTTTGGTGAAGCTTTTGAGTTTTTGAGGTCGGCAGATAACAGTAATCTTAGGATACAGTCATCTTAAAATGACTGAATGTGAGTGAATACTGTTCAGAATCAACAGTTGTGCGTTTTTGGTGAAGCTTTTGAGTTTTGAGGTCGGCAGATATCAAACAGTAATCTTAGGATACAGTCAGCTTAATTGTGAGTGAATACTGTTCAGAATCAACAGTTGTGCGTTTTTGGTGAAGCTTTTGAGTTTTTGACGTCGGCAGATATCAAACAGTAATCTTAGGATACAGTCAGCTTAAATGTGAGTGAATACTGTTCAGAATCAACAGTTGTGCGTTTTTGGTGAAGCTTTTGAGTTTTTGACGTCGGCAGATATCAAACAGTAATCTTAGGATACAGTCATCTTAAAATGACTGAATGTGAGTGAATACTGTTCAGAATCAACAGTTGGGCGTTTTTGGTGAAGCTTTTGAGTTTTTGACGTCGGCAGATATCAAACAGTAATCTTAGAATACAGTCAGCTTAAATGTGAGTGAATACTGTTCAGAATCAACAGTTGGGCGTTTTTGGTGAAGCTTTTGAGTTTTTGACGTCGGCAGATAGCAAACAGTAATCTTAGGATACAGTCATCTTACAATGACTGAATGTGAGTGAATACTGTTCAGAATCAACAGTTGTGCGTTTTTGGTGAAGCTTTTGAGTTTTTGACGTCGGCAGATATCAAACAGTAATCTTAGGATACAGTCATCTTAAAATGACTGAATGTGAGTGAATACTGTTCAGAATCAACAGTTGTGCGTTTTTGGTGAAGCTTTTGAGTTTTTGACGTCGGCAGATATCAAACAGTAATCTTAGGATACAGTCATCTTAAAATGACTGAATGTGAGTGAATACTGTTCAGAATCAACAGTTGTGCGTTTTTGGTGAAGCTTTTGAGTTTTTGACGTCGGCAGATATCAAACAGTAATCTTAGGATACAGTCATCTTAAAATGACTGAATGTGAGTGAATACTGTTCAGAATCAACAGTTGTGCGTTTTTGGTGAAGCTTTTGAGTTTTTGACGTCGGCAGATAACAGTAATCTTAGGATACAGTCATCTTAAAATGACTGAATGTGAGTGAATACTGTTCAGAATCAACAGTTGTGCGTTTTTGGTGAAGCTTTTGAGTTTTTGAGGTCGGCAGATATCAAACAGTAATCTTAGGATACAGTCAGCTTAATTGTGAGTGAATACTGTTCAGAATCAACAGTTGTGCGTTTTTGGTGAAGCTTTTGAGTTTTTGACGTCGGCAGATATCAAACAGTAATCTTAGGATACAGTCAGCTTAAATGTGAGTGAATACTGTTCAGAATCAACAGTTGTGCGTTTTTGGTGAAGCTTTTGAGTTTTTGACGTCGGCAGATATCAAACAGTAATCTTAGGATACAGTCATCTTAAAATGACTGAATGTGAGTGAATACTGTTCAGAATCAACAGTTGGGCGTTTTTGGTGAAGCTTTTGAGTTTTTGACGTCGGCAGATATCAAACAGTAATCTTAGAATACAGTCAGCTTAAATGTGAGTGAATACTGTTCAGAATCAACAGTTGGGCGTTTTTGGTGAAGCTTTTGAGTTTTTGAGGTCGGCAGATATCAAACAGTAATCTTAGGATACAGTCATCTTAAAATGACTGAATGTGAGTGAATACTGTTCAGAATCAACAGTTGTGCGTTTTTGGTGAAGCTTTTGAGTTTTTGACGTCGGCAGATATCAAACAGTAATCTGAGGATACAGTCAGCTTAAATGTGAGTGAATACTGTTCAGAATCAACAGTTGTGCGTTTTTGGTGAAGCTTTTGAGTTTTTGACGTCAGTAGATATCAAACAGTAATCTTAGGATACAGTCATCTTAAAATGACTGAATGTGAGTGAATACTGTTCAGAATCAACAGTTGTGCGTTTTTGGTGAAGCTTTTGAGTTTTTGACGTCGGCAGATATCAAACAGTAATCTTAGGATACAGTCATCTTAAAATGACTGAATGTGAGTGAATACTGTTCAGAATCAACAGTTGTGCGTTTTTGGTGAAGCTTTTGAGTTTTTGACGTCGGCAGATATCAAACAGTAATCTTAGGATACAGTCATCTTAAAATGACTGAATGTGAGTGAATACTGTTCAGAATCAACAGTTGTGCGTTTTTGGTGAAGCTTTTGAGTTTTTGACGTCGGCAGATATCAAACAGTAATCTTAGGATACAGTCAGCTTAAATGTGAGTGAATACTGTTCAGAATCAACAGTTGTGCGTTTTTGGTGAAGCTTTTGAGTTTTTGACGTCGGCAGATATCAAACAGTAATCTTAGGATACAGTCAGCTTAAATGTGAGTGAATACTGTTCAGAATCAACAGTTGTGCGTTTTTGGTGAAGCTTTTGAGTTTTTGACGTCGGCAGATATCAAACAGTAATCTTAGGATACAGTCAGCTTAAATGTGAGTGAATACTGTTCAGAATCAACAGTTGTGCGTTTTTGGTGAAGCTTTTGAGTTTTTGACGTCGGCAGATATCAAACAGTAATCTTAGGATACAGTCATCTAAAATGACTGAATGTGAGTGAATACTGTTCAGAATCAACAGTTGGGCGTTTTTGGTGAAGCTTTTGAGTTTTTGACGTCGGCAGATATCAAACAGTAATCTTAGGATACAGTCATCTTAAATGTGAGTGAATACTGTTCAGAATCAACAGTTGTGCGTTTTTGGTGAAGCTTTTGAGTTTTTGAGGTCGGCAGATATCAAACAGTAATCTTAGGATACAGTCATCTTAAATGTGAGTGAATACTGTTCAGAATCAACAGTTGTGCGTTTTTGGTGAAGCTTTTGAGTTTTTGACGTCGGCAGATATCAAACAGTAATCTTAGGATACAGTCAGCTTAAAATGACTGAATGTGAGTGAATACTGTTCAGAATCAACAGTTGTGCGTTTTTGGTGAAGCTTTTGAGTTTTTGAGGTCGGCAGATATCAAACAGTAATCTTAGGATACATTCATCTTAAAATGACTGAATGTGAGTGAATACTGTTCAGAATCAACAGTTGTGCGTTTTTGGTGAAGCTTTTGAGTTTTTGACGTCGGCAGATATCAAACAGTAATCTTAGGATACAGTCATCTTAAAATGACTGAATGTGAGTGAATACTGTTCAGAATCAACAGTTGTGCGTTTTTGGTGAAGCTTTGAGTTTTTGACGTCGGGCAGATATCAAACAGTAATCTTAGGATACAGTCAGCTTAAAATGACTGAATGTGAGTGAATACTGTTCAGAATCAACAGTTGTGCGTTTTTGGTGAAGCTTTTGAGTTTTTGACGTCGGCAGATATCAAACAGTAATCTTAGGATACAGTCAGCTTAAATGTGAGTGAATACTGTTCAGAATCAACAGTTGTGCGTTTTTGGTGAAGCTTTTGAGTTTTTGACGTCGGCAGATATCAAACAGTAATCTTAGGATACAGTCATCTTAAAATGACTGAATGTGAGTGAATACTGTTCAGAATCAACAGTTGTGCGTTTTTGGTGAAGCTTTTGAGTTTTTGAGGTCGGCAGATATCAAACAGTAATCTTAGGATACATTCAGCTTAAATGTGAGTGAATACTGTTCAGAATCAACAGTTGTGCATTTTTGGTGAAGCTTTTGAGTTTTTGATGTCGGCAGATATCAAACAGTAATCTTAGGATACAGTCAGCTTAAATGTGAGTGAATACTGTTCAGAATCAACAGTTGTGCGTTTTTGGTGAAGCTTTTGAGTTTTTGACGTCAGCAGATATCAAACAGTAATCTTAGGATACAGTCATCTTAAAATGACTGAATGTGAGTGAATACTGTTCAGAATCAACAGTTGTGCGTTTTTGGTGAAGCTTTTGAGTTTTTGACGTCGGCAGATATCAAACAGTAATCTTAGGATACAGTCATCTTAAAATGACTGAATGTGAGTGAATACTGTTCAGAATCAACAGTTGTGCGTTTTTGGTGAAGCTTTTGAGTTTTTGACGTCGGCAGATATCAAACAGTAATCTTAGGATACAGTCATCTTAAAATGACTGAATGTGAGTGAATACTGTTCAGAATCAACAGTTGTGCGTTTTTGGTGAAGCTTTTGAGTTTTTGACGTCGGCAGATATCAAACAGTAATCTTAGGATACAGTCATCTTAAAATGACTGAATGTGAGTGAATACTGTTCAGAATCAACAGTTGTGCGTTTTTGGTGAAGCTTTTGAGTTTTTGACGTCGGCAGATATCAAACAGTAATCTTAGGATACAGTCATCTTAAAATGACTGAATGTGAGTGAATACTGTTCAGAATCAACAGTTGTGCGTTTTTGGTGAAGCTTTTGAGTTTTTGACGTCGGCAGATATCAAACAGTAATCTTAGGATACAGTCATCTTAAAATGACTGAATGTGAGTGAATACTGTTCAGAATCAACAGTTGTGCGTTTTTGGTGAAGCTTTTGAGTTTTTGACGTCGGCAGATATCAAACAGTAATCTTAGGATACAGTCATCTTAAAATGACTGAATGTGAGTGAATACTGGTCAGAATCAACAGTTGTGCGTTTTTGGTGAAGCTTTTGAGTTTTTGACGTCAGCAGCTATCAAACAGTAATCTTAGGATACAGTCATCTTAAAATGACTGAATGTGAGTGAATACTGTTCAGAATCAACAGTTGTGCGTTTTTGGTGAAGCTTTTGAGTTTTTGACGTCGGCAGATATCAAACAGTAATCTTAGGATACAGTCAGCTTAAATGTGAGTGAATACTGTTCAGAATCAACAGTTGTGCGTTTTTGGTGAAGCTTTTGAGTTTTTGACGTCGGCAGATATCAAACAGTAATCTTAGGATACAGTCATCTTAAAATGACTGAATGTGAGTGAATACTGTTCAGAATCAACAGTTGTGCGTTTTTGGTGAAGCTTTTGAGTTTTTGACGTCGGCAGATATCAAACAGTAATCTTAGGATACAGTCATCTTAAAATGACTGAATGTGAGTGAATACTGTTCAGAATCAACAGTTGTGCGTTTTTGGTGAAGCTTTTGAGTTTTTGACGTCGGCAGATATCAAACAGTAATCTTAGGATACAGTCATCTTAAAATGACTGAATGTGAGTGAATACTGTTCAGAATCAACAGTTGTGCGTTTTTGGTGAAGCTTTTGAGTTTTTGACGTCGGCAGATATCAAACAGTAATCTTAGGATACAGTCAGCTTAAATGTGAGTGAATACTGTTCAGAATCAACAGTTGTGCGTTTTTGGTGAAGCTTTTGAGTTTTTGACGTCGGCAGATATCAAACAGTAATCTTAGGATACAGTCATCTTAAAATGACTGAATGTGAGTGAATACTGTTCAGAATCAACAGTTGTGCGTTTTTGGTGAAGCTTTTGAGTTTTGACGTCAGCAGATATCAAACAGTAATCTTAGGATACAGTCATCTTAAAATGACTGAATGTGAGTGAATACTGTTCAGAATCAACAGTTGTGCGTTTTTGGTGAAGCTTTTGAGTTTTTGAGGTCGGCAGATATCAAACAGTAATCTTAGGATACAGTCATCTTAAAATGACTGAATGTGAGTGAATACTGTTCAGAATCAACAGTTGTGCGTTTTTGGTGAAGCTTTTGAGTTTTTGACGTCGGCAGATATCAAACAGTAATCTTAGGATACAGTCATCTTAAAATGACTGAATGTGAGTGAATACTGTTCAGAATCAACAGTTGTGCGTTTTTGGTGAAGCTTTTGAGTTTTTGACGTCGGCAGATATCAAACAGTAATCTTAGGATACAGTCATCTTAAAATGACTGAATGTGAGTGAATACTGTTCAGAATCAACAGTTGTGCGTTTTTGGTGAAGCTTTTGAGTTTTTGACGTCGGCAGATATCAAACAGTAATCTTAGGATACAGTCATCTTAAAATGACTGAATGTGAGTGAATACTGGTCAGAATCAACAGTTGTGCGTTTTTGGTGAAGCTTTTGAGTTTTTGACGTCGGCAGATATCAAACAGTAATCTTAGGATACAGTCAGCTTAAATGTGAGTGAATACTGTTCAGAATCAACAGTTGTGCGTTTTTGGTGAAGCTTTTGAGTTTTTGACGTCGGCAGATATCAAACAGTAATCTTAGGATACAGTCATCTTAAAATGACTGAATGTGAGTGAATACTGTTCAGAATCAACAGTTGTGCGTTTTTGGTGAAGCTTTTGAGTTTTTGACGTCGGCAGATATCAAACAGTAATCTTAGGATACAGTCATCTTAAAATGACTGAATGTGAGTGAATACTGTTCAGAATCAACAGTTGTGCGTTTTTGGTGAAGCTTTTGAGTTTTTGACGTCGGCAGATAACAGTAATCTTAGGATACAGTCATCTTAAAATGACTGAATGTGAGTGAATACTGTTCAGAATCAACAGTTGTACGTTTTTGGTGAAGCTTTTGAGTTTTTGAGGTCGGCAGATATCAAACAGTAATCTTAGGATACAGTCAGCTTAATTGTGAGTGAATACTGTTCAGAATCAACAGTTGTGCGTTTTTGGTGAAGCTTTTGAGTTTTTGACGTCGGCAGATATCAAACAGTAATCTTAGGATACAGTCAGCTTAAAATGACTGAATGTGAGTGAATACTGTTCAGAATCAACAGTTGTGCGTTTTTGGTGAAGCTTTTGAGTTTTTGACGTCGGCAGATATCAAACAGTAATCTTAGGATACAGTCATCTTAAAATGACTGAATGTGAGTGAATACTGGTCAGAATCAACAGTTGTGCGTTTTTGGTGAAGCTTTTGAGTTTTTGACGTCAGCAGCTATCAAACAGTAATCTTAGGATACAGTCATCTTAAAATGACTGAATGTGAGTGAATACTGTTCAGAATCAACAGTTGTGCGTTTTTGGTGAAGCTTTTGAGTTTTTGACGTCGGCAGATATCAAACAGTAATCTTAGGATACAGTCATCTTAAAATGACTGAATGTGAGTGAATACTGTTCAGAATCAACAGTTGTGCGTTTTTGGTGAAGCTTTTGAGTTTTTGACGTCGGCAGATATCAAACAGTAATCTTAGGATACAGTCATCTTAAAATGACTGAATGTGAGTGAATACTGTTCAGAATCAACAGTTGTGCGTTTTTGGTGAAGCTTTTGAGTTTTTGACGTCGGCAGATATCAAACAGTAATCTTAGGATACAGTCAGCTTAAATGTGAGTGAATACTGTTCAGAATCAACAGTTGTGCGTTTTTGGTGAAGCTTTTGAGTTTTTGACGTCGGCAGATATCAAACAGTAATCTTAGGATACAGTCATCTTAAAATGACTGAATGTGAGTGAATACTGTTCAGAATCAACAGTTGTGCGTTTTTGGTGAAGCTTTTGAGTTTTTGACGTCAGCAGATATCAAACAGTAATCTTAGGATACAGTCATCTTAAAATGACTGAATGTGAGTGAATACTGTTCAGAATCAACAGTTGTGCGTTTTTGGTGAAGCTTTTGAGTTTTTGACGTCGGCAGATATCAAACAGTAATCTTAGGATACAGTCATCTTAAAATGACTGAATGTGAGTGAATACTGTTCAGAATCAACAGTTGTGCGTTTTTGGTGAAGCTTTTGAGTTTTTGACGTCGGCAGATATCAAACAGTAATCTTAGGATACAGTCATCTTAAAATGACTGAATGTGAGTGAATACTGTTCAGAATCAACAGTTGTGCGTTTTTGGTGAAGCTTTTGAGTTTTTGACGTCGGCAGATATCAAACAGTAATCTTAGGATACAGTCATCTTAAAATGACTGAATGTGAGTGAATACTGTTCAGAATCAACAGTTGTGCGTTTTTGGTGAAGCTTTTGAGTTTTTGACGTCGGCAGATATCAAACAGTAATCTTAGGATACAGTCATCTTAAAATGACTGAATGTGAGTGAATACTGGTCAGAATCAACAGTTGTGCGTTTTTGGTGAAGCTTTTGAGTTTTTGACGTCGGCAGATATCAAACAGTAATCTTAGGATACAGTCAGCTTAAATGTGAGTGAATACTGTTCAGAATCAACAGTTGTGCGTTTTTGGTGAAGCTTTTGAGTTTTTGACGTCGGCAGATATCAAACAGTAATCTTAGGATACAGTCATCTTAAAATGACTGAATGTGAGTGAATACTGTTCAGAATCAACAGTTGTGCGTTTTTGGTGAAGCTTTGAGTTTTTGACGTCGGCAGATATCAAACAGTAATCTTAGGATACAGTCATCTTAAAATGACTGAATGTGAGTGAATACTGTTCAGAATCAACAGTTGTGCGTTTTTGGTGAAGCTTTTGAGTTTTTGACGTCGGCAGATATCAAAACAGTAATCTTAGGATACAGTCATCTTAAAATGACTGAATGTGAGTGAATACTGTTCAGAATCAACAGTTGTGCGTTTTTGGTGAAGCTTTTGAGTTTTTGAGGTCGGCAGATATCAAACAGTAATCTTAGGATACAGTCAGCTTAATTGTGAGTGAATACTGTTCAGAATCAACAGTTGTGCGTTTTTGGTGAAGCTTTTGAGTTTTTGACGTCGGCAGATATCAAACAGTAATCTTAGGATACAGTCAGCTTAAAATGACTGAATGTGAGTGAATACTGTTCAGAATCAACAGTTGTGCGTTTTTGGTGAAGCTTTTGAGTTTTTGACGTCGGCAGATATCAAACAGTAATCTTAGGATACAGTCATCTTAAAATGACTGAATGTGAGTGAATACTGGTCAGAATCAACAGTTGTGCGTTTTTGGTGAAGCTTTTGAGTTTTTGACGTCAGCAGCTATCAAACAGTAATCTTAGGATACAGTCATCTTAAAATGACTGAATGTGAGTGAATACTGTTCAGAATCAACAGTTGTGCGTTTTTGGTGAAGCTTTTGAGTTTTTGACGTCGGCAGATATCAAACAGTAATCTTAGGATACAGTCAGCTTAAATGTGAGTGAATACTGTTCAGAATCAACAGTTGTGCGTTTTTGGTGAAGCTTTTGAGTTTTTGACGTCGGCAGATATCAAACAGTAATCTTAGGATACAGTCATCTTAAAATGACTGAATGTGAGTGAATACTGTTCAGAATCAACAGTTGTGCGTTTTTGGTGAAGCTTTTGAGTTTTTGACGTCGGCAGATATCAAACAGTAATCTTAGGATACAGTCATCTTAAAATGACTGAATGTGAGTGAATACTGTTCAGAATCAACAGTTGTGCGTTTTTGGTGAAGCTTTTGAGTTTTTGACGTCGGCAGATATCAAACAGTAATCTTAGGATACAGTCAGCTTAAATGTGAGTGAATACTGTTCAGAATCAACAGTTGTGCGTTTTTGGTGAAGCTTTTGAGTTTTTGACGTCGGCAGATATCAAACAGTAATCTTAGGATACAGTCATCTTAAAATGACTGAATGTGAGTGAATACTGTTCAGAATCAACAGTTGTGCGTTTTTGGTGAAGCTTTTGAGTTTTTGACGTCGGCAGATATCAAACAGTAATCTTAGGATACAGTCAGCTTAAATGTGAGTGAATACTGTTCAGAATCAACAGTTGTGCGTTTTTGGTGAAGCTTTTGAGTTTTTGACGTCAGCAGATATCAAACAGTAATCTTAGGATACAGTCATCTTAAAATGACTGAATGTGAGTGAATACTGTTCAGAATCAACAGTTGTGCGTTTTTGGTGAAGCTTTTGAGTTTTTGAGGTCGGCAGATATCAAACAGTAATCTTAGGATACAGTCATCTTAAAATGACTGAATGTGAGTGAATACTGTTCAGAATCAACAGTTGTGCGTTTTTGGTGAAGCTTTTGAGTTTTTGACGTCGGCAGATATCAAACAGTAATCTTAGGATACAGTCATCTTAAAATGACTGAATGTGAGTGAATACTGTTCAGAATCAACAGTTGTGCGTTTTTGGTGAAGCTTTTGAGTTTTTGACGTCGGCAGATATCAAACAGTAATCTTAGGATACAGTCATCTTAAAATGACTGAATGTGAGTGAATACTGTTCAGAATCAACAGTTGTGCGTTTTTGGTGAAGCTTTTGAGTTTTTGACGTCGGCAGATATCAAACAGTAATCTTAGGATACAGTCATCTTAAAATGACTGAATGTGAGTGAATACTGGTCAGAATCAACAGTTGTGCGTTTTTGGTGAAGCTTTTGAGTTTTTGACGTCAGCAGCTATCAAACAGTAATCTTAGGATACAGTCATCTTAAAATGACTGAATGTGAGTGAATACTGTTCAGAATCAACAGTTGTGCGTTTTTGGTGAAGCTTTTGAGTTTTTGACGTCGGCAGATATCAAACAGTAATCTTAGGATACAGTCAGCTTAAATGTGAGTGAATACTGTTCAGAATCAACAGTTGTGCGTTTTTGGTGAAGCTTTTGAGTTTTTGACGTCGGCAGATATCAAACAGTAATCTTAGGATACAGTCATCTTAAAATGACTGAATGTGAGTGAATACTGTTCAGAATCAACAGTTGTGCGTTTTTGGTGAAGCTTTTGAGTTTTTGACGTCGGCAGATATCAAACAGTAATCTTAGGATACAGTCATCTTAAAATGACTGAATGTGAGTGAATACTGTTCAGAATCAACAGTTGTGCGTTTTTGGTGAAGCTTTTGAGTTTTTGACGTCGGCAGATATCAAACAGTAATCTTAGGATACAGTCATCTTAAAATGACTGAATGTGAGTGAATACTGTTCAGAATCAACAGTTGTGCGTTTTTGGTGAAGCTTTTGAGTTTTTGACGTCGGCAGATATCAAACAGTAATCTTAGGATACAGTCATCTTAAAATGACTGAATGTGAGTGAATACTGTTCAGAATCAACAGTTGTGCGTTTTTGGTGAAGCTTTTGAGTTTTTGAGGTCGGCAGATATCAAACAGTAATCTTAGGATACAGTCAGCTTAATTGTGAGTGAATACTGTTCAGAATCAACAGTTGTGCGTTTTTGGTGAAGCTTTTGAGTTTTTGACGTCGGCAGATATCAAACAGTAATCTTAGGATACAGTCAGCTTAAATGTGAGTGAATACTGTTCAGAATCAACAGTTGTGCGTTTTTGGTGAAGCTTTTGAGTTTTTGACGTCGGCAGATATCAAACAGTAATCTTAGGATACAGTCATCTTAAAATGACTGAATGTGAGTGAATACTGTTCAGAATCAACAGTTGTGCGTTTTTGGTGAAGCTTTTGAGTTTTTGACGTCGGCAGATATCAAACAGTAATCTTAGGATACAGTCATCTTAAAATGACTGAATGTGAGTGAATACTGTTCAGAATCAACAGTTGTGCGTTTTTGGTGAAGCTTTTGAGTTTTTGACGTCGGCAGATATCAAACAGTAATCTTAGGATACAGGTGAAGCTTTTGAGTTTTTGACGTCGGCAGATATCAAACAGTAATCTTAGGATACAGTCATCTTAAAATGACTGAATGTGAGTGAATACTGTTCAGAATCAACAGTTGTGCGTTTTTGGTGAAGCTTTTGAGTTTTTGACGTCGGCAGATATCAAAATAAACAGTCATCTTAAAATGACTGAATGTGAGTGAATACTGTTCAGAATCAACAGTTGTGCGTTTTTGGTGAAGCTTTTGAGTTTTTGACGTCGGCAGATATCAAACAGTAATCTTAGGATACAGTCATCTTAAAATGACTGAATGTGAGTGAATACTGTTCAGAATCAACAGTTGTGCGTTTTTGGTGAAGCTTTTGAGTTTTTGACGTCGGCAGATATCAAACAGTAATCTTAGGATACAGTCATCTTAAAATGACTGAATGTGAGTGAATACTGTTCAGAATCAACAGTTGTGCGTTTTTGGTGAAGCTTTTGAGTTTTTGACGTCGGCAGATATCAAACAGTAATCTTAGGATACAGTCAGCTTAAATGACGATGAGTGAATACTGTTCAGAATCAACAGTTGTGCGTTTTTGGTGAAGCTTTTGAGTTTTTGACGTCGGCAGATATCAAACAGTAATCTTAGGATACAGTCAGCTTAAATGTGAATGTGAGTGAATACTGTTCAGAATCAACAGTTGTGCGTTTTTGGTGAAGCTTTTGAGTTTTTGACGTCGGCAGATATCAAACAGTAATCTTAGGATACAGTCAGCTTAAATGTGAGTGAATACTGTTCAGAATCAACAGTTGTGCGTTTTTGGTGAAGCTTTTGAGTTTTTGACGTCGGCAGATATCAAACAGTAATCTTAGGATACAGTCAGCTTAAATGTGAGTGAATACTGTTCAGAATCAACAGTTGTGCGTTTTTGGTGAAGCTTTTGAGTTTTTGACGTCGGCAGATATCAAACAGTAATCTTAGGATACAGTCATCTTAAAATGACTGAATGTGAGTGAATACTGTTCAGAATCAACAGTTGTGCGTTTTTGGTGAAGCTTTTGAGTTTTTGAGGTCGGCAGATATCAAACAGTAATCTTAGGATACAGTCAGCTTAAATTGTGAGTGAATACTGTTCAGAATCAACAGTTGTGCGTTTTTGGTGAAGCTTTTGAGTTTTTGACGTCGGCAGATATCAAACAGTAATCTTAGGATACAGTCAGCTTAAATGTGAGTGAATACTGTTCAGAATCAACAGTTGTGCGTTTTTGGTGAAGCTTTTGAGTTTTTGACGTCGGCAGATATCAAACAGTAATCTTAGGATACAGTCATCTTAAAATGACTGAATGTGAGTGAATACTGTTCAGAATCAACAGTTGTGCGTTTTTGGTGAAGCTTTTGAGTTTTTGACGTCGGCAGATATCAAACAGTAATCTTAGAATACAGTCAGCTTAAATGTGAGTGAATACTGTTCAGAATCAACAGTTGGGCGTTTTTGGTGAAGCTTTTGAGTTTTTGAGGTCGGCAGATATCAAACAGTAATCTTAGGATACAGTCAGCTTAAAACTGAATGTGAGTGAATACTGTTCAGAATCAACAGTTG
>NW_027273965.1:0-38001 GCF_046630095.1 Trachinotus anak | reverse complement strand
TGCCTGGGTGCTGGAGCTCTGACACAGGGGCAGAGAGGCATGTGTGTGTGGCTGTGGAGGTCCTGTGGAGGTGCTGTGTGGCCCTTTAATATCACAGGGGGAGAAGCTGGGCCATTAGCCTGGCTCCTGGAGCTCTGATACAGGGGAGAGAGGCATGTGTGTGTGTGGCTGTGGAGGTCCTGTGGAGGTGCTGTGTGGGCCTTTAATATCACAGGGGGAGAAGCTGGGCCATGAGCCTGGCCCCTGGAGCTCTGATACAGGGGAGAGAAGCATGTGTGTGTGGCTGTGGAGGTCCTGTGGAGGTGCTGTGTGGCCCTTTAATGTCACAGGGCCAGTGGCTGGGTGATATGCCTGGGTGCTGGAGCTCTGACACAGGGCCAGAGAGGCATGTGTGTGTGGCTGTGGAGGTCCTGTGGAGGTGCTGTGTGGGCCTTTAATATCACAGGGGGAGAAGCTGGGCCATGAGCCTGGCTCCTGGAGCTCTGATACAGGGGAGAGAGGCATGTGTGTGTGGCTGTGGAGGTCCTATGGGGGTGATGTGTGGCCCTTTAATGTCACAGGGCCAGTGGCTGGGTGATATGCCTGGGTGCTGGAGCTCTGACACAGGGGGATAGAGGCATGGATGTGTGGCTGTGGAGGTCCTGTGGAGGTGCTGTGTGGGCCTTTAATATCACAGGGGGAGAAGCTGGGCCATGAGCCTGGCCCCTGGAGCTCTGATACAGGGGAGAGAGGCATGTGTGTGTGGCTGTGGAGGTCCTGTGGAGGTGCTGTGTGGGCCTTTAATATCACAGGGGGAGAAGCTGGGCCATTAGCCTGGCTCCTGGAGCTCTGATACAGGGGAGAGAGGCATGGATGTGTGGCTGTGGAGGTGCTGTGTGGGCCTTTAATATCACAGGGCCAGTGGCTGGGTGATATGCCTGGCTCCTGGAGCTCTGACACAGGGGGAGAGAGGCATGGATGTGTGGCTGTGGAGGTCCTGTGGAGGTGCTGTGTGGGCCTTTAATATCACAGGGGGAGAAGCTGGGCCATGAGCCTGGCCCCTGGAGCTCTGATACAGGGGAGAGAAGCATGTGTGTGTGGCTGTGGAGGTCCTGTGGAGGTGCTGTGTGGCCCTTTAATGTCACAGGGCCAGTGGCTGGGTGATATGCCTGGGTGCTGGAGCTCTGACACAGGGGGAGAGAGGCATGGATGTGTGGCTGTGGAGGTGCTGTGTGGGCCTTTAATATCACAGGGCCAGTGGCTGGGTGATATGCCTGGGTGCTGGAGCTCTGACACAGGGCCAGAGAGGCATGTGTGTGTGGCTTTGGAGGTCCTGTGGAGGTGCTGTGTGGGCCTTTAATATCACAGGGGGAGAAGCTGGGCCATGAGCCTGGCTCCTGGAGCTCTGATACAGGGGAGAGAGGCATGTGTGTGTGGCTGTGGAGGTCCTATGGGGGTGATGTGTGGCCCTTTAATGTCACAGGGCCAGTGGCTGGGTGATATGCCTGGGTGCTGGAGCTCTGACACAGGGCCAGAGAGGCATGTGTGTGTGGCTGTGGAGGTCCTGTGGAGGTGCTGTGTGGGCCTTTAATATCACAGGGGGAGAAGCTGGGCCATGAGCCTGGCCCCTGGAGCTCTGATACAGGGGAGAGAAGCATGTGTGTGTGGCTGTGGAGGTCCTGTGGAGGTGCTGTGTGGCCCTTTAATGTCACAGGGCCAGTGGCTGGGTGATATGCCTGGGTGCTGGAGCTCTGACACAGGGCCAGAGAGGCATGTGTGTGTGGCTGTGGAGGTCCTGTGGAGGTGCTGTGTGGGCCTTTAATATCACAGGGGGAGAAGCTGGGCCATGAGCCTGGCTCCTGGAGCTCTGATACAGGGGAGAGAGGCATGGGTGTGTGGCTGTGGAGGTCCTGTGGAGGTGCTGTGTGGCCCTTTAATATCACAGGGGGAGAAGCTGGGCCATGAGCCTGGGTGCTGGAGCTCTGATACAGGGGAGAGAGGCATGTGTGTGTGGCTGTGGAGGTCCTATGGGGGTGATGTGTGGCCCTTTAATGTCACAGGGCCAGTGGCTGGGTGATATGCCTGGGTGCTGGAGCTCTGACACAGGGGGAGAGAGGCATGGGTGTGTGGCTGTGGAGGTCCTGTGGAGGTGCTGTGTGGGCCTTTAATATCACAGGGGGAGAAGCTGGGCCATGAGCCTGGCCCCTGGAGCTCTGATACAGGGGAGAGAAGCATGTGTGTGTGGCTGTGGAGGTCCTGTGGAGGTGCTGTGTGGCCCTTTAATATCACAGGGCCAGTGGCTGGGTGATATGCCTGGCTCCTGGAGCTCTGACACAGGGGGAGAGAGGCATGGATGTGTGGCTGTGGAGGTCCTGTGGAGGTGCTGTGTGGGCCTTTAATATCACAGGGGGAGAAGCTGGGCCATGAGCCTGGCCCCTGGAGCTCTGATACAGGGGAGAGAAGCATGTGTGTGTGGCTGTGGAGGTCCTGTGGAGGTGCTGTGTGGCCCTTTAATGTCACAGGGCCAGTGGCTGGGTGATATGCCTGGGTGCTGGAGCTCTGACACAGGGGGAGAGAGGCATGGATGTGTGGCTGTGGAGGTGCTGTGTGGGCCTTTAATATCACAGGGCCAGTGGCTGGGTGATATGCCTGGGTGCTGGAGCTCTGACACAGGGCCAGAGAGGCATGTGTGTGTGGCTGTGGAGGTCCTGTGGAGGTGCTGTGTGGGCCTTTAATATCACAGGGGGAGAAGCTGGGCCATGAGCCTGGCTCCTGGAGCTCTGATACAGGGGAGAGAGGCATGTGTGTGTGGCTGTGGAGGTCCTGTGGAGGTGCTGTGTGGCCCTTTAATATCACAGGGGGAGAAGCTGGGCCATGAGCCTGGCTCCTGGAGCTCTGATACAGGGGAGAGAGGCATGTGTGTGTGGCTGTGGAGGTCCTATGGGGGTGATGTGTGGCCCTTTAATGTCACAGGGCCAGTGGCTGGGTGATATGCCTGGGTGCTGGAGCTCTGATACAGGGGAGAGAGGCATGTGTGTGTGGCTGTGGAGGTCCTGTGGAGGTGCTGTGTGGGCCTTTAATATCACAGGGGGAGAAGCTGGGCCATGAGCCTGGCCCCTGGAGCTCTGATACAGGGGAGAGAAGCATGTGTGTGTGGCTGTGGAGGTCCTGTGGAGGTGCTGTGTGGCCCTTTAATGTCACAGGGCCAGTGGCTGGGTGATATGCCTGGGTGCTGGAGCTCTGACACAGGGGGAGAGAGGCATGGATGTGTGGCTGTGGAGGTGCTGTGTGGGCCTTTAATATCACAGGGCCAGTGGCTGGGTGATATGCCTGGGTGCTGGAGCTCTGACACAGGGCCAGAGAGGCATGTGTGTGTGGCTGTGGAGGTCCTGTGGAGGTGCTGTGTGGGCCTTTAATATCACAGGGGGAGAAGCTGGGCCATGAGCCTGGCTCCTGGAGCTCTGATACAGGGGAGAGAGGCATGTGTGTGTGGCTGTGGAGGTCCTGTGGAGGTGCTGTGTGGCCCTTTAATATCACAGGGGGAGAAGCTGGGCCATGAGCCTGGCTCCTGGAGCTCTGATACAGGGGAGAGAGGCATGTGTGTGTGGCTGTGGAGGTCCTATGGGGGTGATGTGTGGCCCTTTAATGTCACAGGGCCAGTGGCTGGGTGATATGCCTGGGTGCTGGAGCTCTGATACAGGGGAGAGAGGCATGTGTGTGTGGCTGTGGAGGTCCTGTGGAGGTGCTGTGTGGCCCTTTAATATCACAGGGGGAGAAGCTGGGCCATGAGCCTGGCCCCTGGAGCTCTGATACAGGGGAGAGAGGCATGTGTGTGTGGCTGTGGAGGTCCTATGGGGGTGATGTGTGGCCCTTTAATGTCACAGGGCCAGTGGCTGGGTGATATGCCTGGCTCCTGGAGCTCTGATACAGGGGAGAGAGGCATGTGTGTGTGTGGCTGTGGAGGTCCTGTGGAGGTGCTGTGTGGGCCTTTAATATCACAGGGGGAGAAGCTGGGCCATGAGCCTGGCCCCTGGAGCTCTGATACAGGGGAGAGAAGCATGTGTGTGTGGCTGTGGAGGTGCTGTGGAGGTGCTGTGTGGCCCTTTAATGTCACAGGGCCAGTGGCTGGGTGATATGCCTGGGTGCTGGAGCTCTGACACAGGGCCAGAGAGGCATGTGTGTGTGGCTGTGGAGGTCCTGTGGAGGTGCTGTGTGGGCCTTTAATATCACAGGGGGAGAAGCTGGGCCATGAGCCTGGCTCCTGGAGCTCTGATACAGGGGAGAGAGGCATGGGTGTGTGGCTGTGGAGGTCCTGTGGAGGTGCTGTGTGGCCCTTTAATATCACAGGGGGAGAAGCTGGGCCATGAGCCTGGGTGCTGGAGCTCTGATACAGGGGAGAGAGGCATGTGTGTGTGGCTGTGGAGGTCCTATGGGGGTGATGTGTGGCCCTTTAATGTCACAGGGCCAGTGGCTGGGTGATATGCCTGGGTGCTGGAGCTCTGACACAGGGGGATAGAGGCATGGATGTGTGGCTGTGGAGGTCCTGTGGAGGTGCTGTGTGGGCCTTTAATATCACAGGGGGAGAAGCTGGGCCATGAGCCTGGCCCCTGGAGCTCTGATACAGGGGAGAGAGGCATGTGTGTGTGGCTGTGGAGGTCCTGTGGAGGTGCTGTGTGGGCCTTTAATATCACAGGGGGAGAAGCTGGGCCATTAGCCTGGCTCCTGGAGCTCTGATACAGGGGAGAGAGGCATGGATGTGTGGCTGTGGAGGTGCTGTGTGGGCCTTTAATATCACAGGGCCAGTGGCTGGGTGATATGCCTGGCTCCTGGAGCTCTGACACAGGGGGAGAGAGGCATGGATGTGTGGCTGTGGAGGTCCTGTGGAGGTGCTGTGTGGGCCTTTAATATCACAGGGGGAGAAGCTGGGCCATGAGCCTGGCCCCTGGAGCTCTGATACAGGGGAGAGAGGCATGTGTGTGTGGCTGTGGAGGTCCTATGGGGGTGATGTGTGGCCCTTTAATGTCACAGGGCCAGTGGCTGGGTGATATGCCTGGGTGCTGGAGCTCTGACACAGGGGCAGAGAGGCATGTGTGTGTGGCTGTGGAGGTCCTGTGGAGGTGCTGTGTGGCCCTTTAATATCACAGGGGGAGAAGCTGGGCCATTAGCCTGGCTCCTGGAGCTCTGATACAGGGGAGAGAGGCATGTGTGTGTGGCTGTGGAGGTGCTGTGTGGCCCTTTAATGTCACAGGGCCAGTGGCTGGGTGATATGCCTGGCTCCTGGAGCTCTGATACAGGGGAGAGAGGCATGTGTGTGTGTGGCTGTGGAGGTCCTGTGGAGGTGCTGTGTGGGCCTTTAATATCACAGGGGGAGAAGCTGGGCCATGAGCCTGGCCCCTGGAGCTCTGATACAGGGGAGAGAAGCATGTGTGTGTGGCTGTGGAGGTCCTGTGGAGGTGCTGTGTGGCCCTTTAATGTCACAGGGCCAGTGGCTGGGTGATATGCCTGGGTGCTGGAGCTCTGACACAGGGCCAGAGAGGCATGTGTGTGTGGCTGTGGAGGTCCTGTGGAGGTGCTGTGTGGGCCTTTAATATCACAGGGGGAGAAGCTGGGCCATGAGCCTGGCTCCTGGAGCTCTGATACAGGGGAGAGAGGCATGGGTGTGTGGCTGTGGAGGTCCTGTGGAGGTGCTGTGTGGCCCTTTAATATCACAGGGGGAGAAGCTGGGCCATGAGCCTGGGTGCTGGAGCTCTGATACAGGGGAGAGAGGCATGTGTGTGTGGCTGTGGAGGTCCTATGGGGGTGATGTGTGGCCCTTTAATGTCACAGGGCCAGTGGCTGGGTGATATGCCTGGGTGCTGGAGCTCTGACACAGGGGGATAGAGGCATGGATGTGTGGCTGTGGAGGTCCTGTGGAGGTGCTGTGTGGGCCTTTAATATCACAGGGGGAGAAGCTGGGCCATGAGCCTGGCCCCTGGAGCTCTGATACAGGGGAGAGAGGCATGTGTGTGTGGCTGTGGAGGTCCTGTGGAGGTGCTGTGTGGGCCTTTAATATCACAGGGGGAGAAGCTGGGCCATTAGCCTGGCTCCTGGAGCTCTGATACAGGGGAGAGAGGCATGGATGTGTGGCTGTGGAGGTGCTGTGTGGGCCTTTAATATCACAGGGCCAGTGGCTGGGTGATATGCCTGGGTGCTGGAGCTCTGACACAGGGGGAGAGAGGCATGGGTGTGTGGCTGTGGAGGTCCTGTGGAGGTGCTGTGTGGGCCTTTAATATCACAGGGGGAGAAGCTGGGCCATGAGCCTGGCCCCTGGAGCTCTGATACAGGGGAGAGAAGCATGTGTGTGTGGCTGTGGAGGTCCTGTGGAGGTGCTGTGTGGCCCTTTAATATCACAGGGCCAGTGGCTGGGTGATATGCCTGGCTCCTGGAGCTCTGACACAGGGGGAGAGAGGCATGGATGTGTGGCTGTGGAGGTCCTGTGGAGGTGCTGTGTGGGCCTTTAATATCACAGGGGGAGAAGCTGGGCCATGAGCCTGGCCCCTGGAGCTCTGATACAGGGGAGAGAAGCATGTGTGTGTGGCTGTGGAGGTCCTGTGGAGGTGCTGTGTGGCCCTTTAATGTCACAGGGCCAGTGGCTGGGTGATATGCCTGGGTGCTGGAGCTCTGACACAGGGGGAGAGAGGCATGGATGTGTGGCTGTGGAGGTGCTGTGTGGGCCTTTAATATCACAGGGCCAGTGGCTGGGTGATATGCCTGGGTGCTGGAGCTCTGACACAGGGCCAGAGAGGCATGTGTGTGTGGCTTTGGAGGTCCTGTGGAGGTGCTGTGTGGGCCTTTAATATCACAGGGGGAGAAGCTGGGCCATGAGCCTGGCTCCTGGAGCTCTGATACAGGGGAGAGAGGCATGTGTGTGTGGCTGTGGAGGTCCTGTGGAGGTGCTGTGTGGCCCTTTAATATCACAGGGGGAGAAGCTGGGCCATGAGCCTGGCTCCTGGAGCTCTGATACAGGGGAGAGAGGCATGTGTGTGTGGCTGTGGAGGTCCTATGGGGGTGATGTGTGGCCCTTTAATGTCACAGGGCCAGTGGCTGGGTGATATGCCTGGGTGCTGGAGCTCTGATACAGGGGAGAGAGGCATGTGTGTGTGGCTGTGGAGGTCCTGTGGAGGTGCTGTGTGGCCCTTTAATATCACAGGGGGAGAAGCTGGGCCATGAGCCTGGCCCCTGGAGCTCTGATACAGGGGAGAGAGGCATGTGTGTGTGTGGCTGTGGAGGTCCTATGGGGGTGATGTGTGGCCCTTTAATGTCACAGGGCCAGTGGCTGGGTGATATGACTGGGTGCTGGAGCTCTGACACAGGGGCAGAGAGGCATGTGTGTGTGGCTGTGGAGGTCCTGTGGAGGTGCTGTGTGGCCCTTTAATATCACAGGGGGAGAAGCTGGGCCATTAGCCTGGCTCCTGGAGCTCTGATACAGGGGAGAGAGGCATGTGTGTGTGGCTGTGGAGGTGCTGTGTGGCCCTTTAATGTCACAGGGCCAGTGGCTGGGTGATATGCCTGGCTCCTGGAGCTCTGATACAGGGGAGAGAGGCATGTGTGTGTGTGGCTGTGGAGGTCCTGTGGAGGTGCTGTGTGGGCCTTTAATATCACAGGGGGAGAAGCTGGGCCATGAGCCTGGCCCCTGGAGCTCTGATACAGGGGAGAGAAGCATGTGTGTGTGGCTGTGGAGGTCCTGTGGAGGTGCTGTGTGGCCCTTTAATGTCACAGGGCCAGTGGCTGGGTGATATGCCTGGGTGCTGGAGCTCTGACACAGGGCCAGAGAGGCATGTGTGTGTGGCTGTGGAGGTCCTGTGGAGGTGCTGTGTGGGCCTTTAATATCACAGGGGGAGAAGCTGGGCCATGAGCCTGGCTCCTGGAGCTCTGATACAGGGGAGAGAGGCATGGGTGTGTGGCTGTGGAGGTCCTGTGGAGGTGCTGTGTGGCCCTTTAATATCACAGGGGGAGAAGCTGGGCCATGAGCCTGGGTGCTGGAGCTCTGATACAGGGGAGAGAGGCATGTGTGTGTGGCTGTGGAGGTCCTATGGGGGTGATGTGTGGCCCTTTAATGTCACAGGGCCAGTGGCTGGGTGATATGCCTGGGTGCTGGAGCTCTGACACAGGGGGATAGAGGCATGGATGTGTGGCTGTGGAGGTCCTGTGGAGGTGCTGTGTGGGCCTTTAATATCACAGGGGGAGAAGCTGGGCCATTAGCCTGGCTCCTGGAGCTCTGATACAGGGGAGAGAGGCATGGATGTGTGGCTGTGGAGGTGCTGTGTGGGCCTTTAATATCACAGGGCCAGTGGCTGGGTGATATGCCTGGGTGCTGGAGCTCTGACACAGGGGGAGAGAGGCATGGGTGTGTGGCTGTGGAGGTCCTGTGGAGGTGCTGTGTGGGCCTTTAATATCACAGGGGGAGAAGCTGGGCCATGAGCCTGGCCCCTGGAACTCTGATACAGGGGAGAGAAGCATGTGTGTGTGGCTGTGGAGGTCCTGTGGAGGTGCTGTGTGGCCCTTTAATATCACAGGGCCAGTGGCTGGGTGATATGCCTGGCTCCTGGAGCTCTGACACAGGGGGAGAGAGGCATGGATGTGTGGCTGTGGAGGTCCTGTGGAGGTGCTGTGTGGGCCTTTAATATCACAGGGGGAGAAGCTGGGCCATGAGCCTGGCCCCTGGAGCTCTGATACAGGGGAGAGAAGCATGTGTGTGTGGCTGTGGAGGTCCTGTGGAGGTGCTGTGTGGCCCTTTAATGTCACAGGGCCAGTGGCTGGGTGATATGCCTGGGTGCTGGAGCTCTGACACAGGGGGAGAGAGGCATGGATGTGTGGCTGTGGAGGTGCTGTGTGGGCCTTTAATATCACAGGGCCAGTGGCTGGGTGATATGCCTGGGTGCTGGAGCTCTGACACAGGGCCAGAGAGGCATGTGTGTGTGGCTGTGGAGGTCCTGTGGAGGTGCTGTGTGGGCCTTTAATATCACAGGGGGAGAAGCTGGGCCATGAGCCTGGCTCCTGGAGCTCTGATACAGGGGAGAGAGGCATGTGTGTGTGGCTGTGGAGGTCCTGTGGAGGTGCTGTGTGGCCCTTTAATATCACAGGGGGAGAAGCTGGGCCATGAGCCTGGCTCCTGGAGCTCTGATACAGGGGAGAGAGGCATGTGTGTGTGGCTGTGGAGGTCCTATGGGGGTGATGTGTGGCCCTTTAATGTCACAGGGCCAGTGGCTGGGTGATATGCCTGGGTGCTGGAGCTCTGATACAGGGGAGAGAGGCATGTGTGTGTGGCTGTGGAGGTCCTGTGGAGGTGCTGTGTGGGCCTTTAATATCACAGGGGGAGAAGCTGGGCCATGAGCCTGGCCCCTGGAGCTCTGATACAGGGGAGAGAAGCATGTGTGTGTGGCTGTGGAGGTCCTGTGGAGGTGCTGTGTGGCCCTTTAATGTCACAGGGCCAGTGGCTGGGTGATATGCCTGGGTGCTGGAGCTCTGACACAGGGGGAGAGAGGCATGGATGTGTGGCTGTGGAGGTGCTGTGTGGGCCTTTAATATCACAGGGGGAGAAGCTGGGCCATGAGCCTGGCCCCTGGAGCTCTGATACAGGGGAGAGAAGCATGTGTGTGTGGCTGTGGAGGTCCTGTGGAGGTGCTGTGTGGCCCTTTAATGTCACAGGGCCAGTGGCTGGGTGATATGCCTGGGTGCTGGAGCTCTGACACAGGGGGAGAGAGGCATGGATGTGTGGCTGTGGAGGTGCTGTGTGGGCCTTTAATATCACAGGGCCAGTGGCTGGGTGATATGCCTGGGTGCTGGAGCTCTGACACAGGGCCAGAGAGGCATGTGTGTGTGGCTTTGGAGGTCCTGTGGAGGTGCTGTGTGGGCCTTTAATATCACAGGGGGAGAAGCTGGGCCATGAGCCTGGCTCCTGGAGCTCTGATACAGGGGAGAGAGGCATGTGTGTGTGGCTGTGGAGGTCCTGTGGAGGTGCTGTGTGGCCCTTTAATATCACAGGGGGAGAAGCTGGGCCATGAGCCTGGCTCCTGGAGCTCTGATACAGGGGAGAGAGGCATGTGTGTGTGGCTGTGGAGGTCCTATGGGGGTGATGTGTGGCCCTTTAATGTCACAGGGCCAGTGGCTGGGTGATATGCCTGGGTGCTGGAGCTCTGACACAGGGGCAGAGAGGCATGTGTGTGTGGCTGTGGAGGTCCTGTGGAGGTGCTGTGTGGCCCTTTAATATCACAGGGGGAGAAGCTGGGCCATTAGCCTGGCTCCTGGAGCTCTGATACAGGGGAGAGAGGCATGTGTGTGTGTGGCTGTGGAGGTCCTGTGGAGGTGCTGTGTGGGCCTTTAATATCACAGGGGGAGAAGCTGGGCCATGAGCCTGGCCCCTGGAGCTCTGATACAGGGGAGAGAAGCATGTGTGTGTGGCTGTGGAGGTCCTGTGGAGGTGCTGTGTGGCCCTTTAATGTCACAGGGCCAGTGGCTGGGTGATATGCCTGGGTGCTGGAGCTCTGACACAGGGGGATAGAGGCATGGATGTGTGGCTGTGGAGGTCCTGTGGAGGTGCTGTGTGGGCCTTTAATATCACAGGGGGAGAAGCTGGGCCATGAGCCTGGCCCCTGGAGCTCTGATACAGGGGAGAGAGGCATGTGTGTGTGGCTGTGGAGGTCCTGTGGAGGTGCTGTGTGGGCCTTTAATATCACAGGGGGAGAAGCTGGGCCATTAGCCTGGCTCCTGGAGCTCTGATACAGGGGAGAGAGGCATGGATGTGTGGCTGTGGAGGTGCTGTGTGGGCCTTTAATATCACAGGGCCAGTGGCTGGGTGATATGCCTGGCTCCTGGAGCTCTGACACAGGGGGAGAGAGGCATGGATGTGTGGCTGTGGAGGTCCTGTGGAGGTGCTGTGTGGGCCTTTAATATCACAGGGGGAGAAGCTGGGCCATGAGCCTGGCCCCTGGAGCTCTGATACAGGGGAGAGAAGCATGTGTGTGTGGCTGTGGAGGTCCTGTGGAGGTGCTGTGTGGCCCTTTAATGTCACAGGGCCAGTGGCTGGGTGATATGCCTGGGTGCTGGAGCTCTGACACAGGGGGAGAGAGGCATGGATGTGTGGCTGTGGAGGTGCTGTGTGGGCCTTTAATATCACAGGGCCAGTGGCTGGGTGATATGCCTGGGTGCTGGAGCTCTGACACAGGGCCAGAGAGGCATGTGTGTGTGGCTTTGGAGGTCCTGTGGAGGTGCTGTGTGGGCCTTTAATATCACAGGGGGAGAAGCTGGGCCATGAGCCTGGCTCCTGGAGCTCTGATACAGGGGAGAGAGGCATGTGTGTGTGGCTGTGGAGGTCCTATGGGGGTGATGTGTGGCCCTTTAATGTCACAGGGCCAGTGGCTGGGTGATATGCCTGGGTGCTGGAGCTCTGATACAGGGGAGAGAGGCATGTGTGTGTGGCTGTGGAGGTCCTGTGGAGGTGCTGTGTGGCCCTTTAATATCACAGGGGGAGAAGCTGGGCCATGAGCCTGGCCCCTGGAGCTCTGATACAGGGGAGAGAGGCATGTGTGTGTGGCTGTGGAGGTCCTATGGGGGTGATGTGTGGCCCTTTAATGTCACAGGGCCAGTGGCTGGGTGATATGCCTGGGTGCTGGAGCTCTGACACAGGGGCAGAGAGGCATGTGTGTGTGGCTGTGGAGGTCCTGTGGAGGTGCTGTGTGGCCCTTTAATATCACAGGGGGAGAAGCTGGGCCATTAGCCTGGCTCCTGGAGCTCTGATACAGGGGAGAGAGGCATGTGTGTGTGGCTGTGGAGGTGCTGTGTGGCCCTTTAATGTCACAGGGCCAGTGGCTGGGTGATATGCCTGGCTCCTGGAGCTCTGATACAGGGGAGAGAGGCATGTGTGTGTGTGGCTGTGGAGGTCCTGTGGAGGTGCTGTGTGGGCCTTTAATATCACAGGGGGAGAAGCTGGGCCATGAGCCTGGCCCCTGGAGCTCTGATACAGGGGAGAGAAGCATGTGTGTGTGGCTGTGGAGGTCCTGTGGAGGTGCTGTGTGGCCCTTTAATGTCACAGGGCCAGTGGCTGGGTGATATGCCTGGGTGCTGGAGCTCTGACACAGGGCCAGAGAGGCATGTGTGTGTGGCTGTGGAGGTCCTGTGGAGGTGCTGTGTGGGCCTTTAATATCACAGGGGGAGAAGCTGGGCCATGAGCCTGGCTCCTGGAGCTCTGATACAGGGGAGAGAGGCATGGGTGTGTGGCTGTGGAGGTCCTGTGGAGGTGCTGTGTGGCCCTTTAATATCACAGGGGGAGAAGCTGGGCCATGAGCCTGGGTGCTGGAGCTCTGATACAGGGGAGAGAGGCATGTGTGTGTGGCTGTGGAGGTCCTATGGGGGTGATGTGTGGCCCTTTAATGTCACAGGGCCAGTGGCTGGGTGATATGCCTGGGTGCTGGAGCTCTGACACAGGGGGATAGAGGCATGGATGTGTGGCTGTGGAGGTCCTGTGGAGGTGCTGTGTGGGCCTTTAATATCACAGGGGGAGAAGCTGGGCCATGAGCCTGGCCCCTGGAGCTCTGATACAGGGGAGAGAGGCATGTGTGTGTGGCTGTGGAGGTCCTGTGGAGGTGCTGTGTGGGCCTTTAATATCACAGGGGGAGAAGCTGGGCCATTAGCCTGGCTCCTGGAGCTCTGATACAGGGGAGAGAGGCATGGATGTGTGGCTGTGGAGGTGCTGTGTGGGCCTTTAATATCACAGGGCCAGTGGCTGGGTGATATGCCTGGGTGCTGGAGCTCTGACACAGGGGGAGAGAGGCATGGGTGTGTGGCTGTGGAGGTCCTGTGGAGGTGCTGTGTGGGCCTTTAATATCACAGGGGGAGAAGCTGGGCCATGAGCCTGGCCCCTGGAGCTCTGATACAGGGGAGAGAAGCATGTGTGTGTGGCTGTGGAGGTCCTGTGGAGGTGCTGTGTGGCCCTTTAATATCACAGGGCCAGTGGCTGGGTGATATGCCTGGCTCCTGGAGCTCTGACACAGGGGGAGAGAGGCATGGATGTGTGGCTGTGGAGGTCCTGTGGAGGTGCTGTGTGGGCCTTTAATATCACAGGGGGAGAAGCTGGGCCATGAGCCTGGCCCCTGGAGCTCTGATACAGGGGAGAGAAGCATGTGTGTGTGGCTGTGGAGGTCCTGTGGAGGTGCTGTGTGGCCCTTTAATGTCACAGGGCCAGTGGCTGGGTGATATGCCTGGGTGCTGGAGCTCTGACACAGGGGGAGAGAGGCATGGATGTGTGGCTGTGGAGGTGCTGTGTGGGCCTTTAATATCACAGGGCCAGTGGCTGGGTGATATGCCTGGGTGCTGGAGCTCTGACACAGGGCCAGAGAGGCATGTGTGTGTGGCTTTGGAGGTCCTGTGGAGGTGCTGTGTGGGCCTTTAATATCACAGGGGGAGAAGCTGGGCCATGAGCCTGGCTCCTGGAGCTCTGATACAGGGGAGAGAGGCATGTGTGTGTGGCTGTGGAGGTCCTGTGGAGGTGCTGTGTGGCCCTTTAATATCACAGGGGGAGAAGCTGGGCCATGAGCCTGGCTCCTGGAGCTCTGATACAGGGGAGAGAGGCATGTGTGTGTGGCTGTGGAGGTCCTATGGGGGTGATGTGTGGCCCTTTAATGTCACAGGGCCAGTGGCTGGGTGATATGCCTGGGTGCTGGAGCTCTGATACAGGGGAGAGAGGCATGTGTGTGTGGCTGTGGAGGTCCTGTGGAGGTGCTGTGTGGCCCTTTAATATCACAGGGGGAGAAGCTGGGCCATGAGCCTGGCCCCTGGAGCTCTGATACAGGGGAGAGAGGCATGTGTGTGTGTGGCTGTGGAGGTCCTATGGGGGTGATGTGTGGCCCTTTAATGTCACAGGGCCAGTGGCTGGGTGATATGACTGGGTGCTGGAGCTCTGACACAGGGGCAGAGAGGCATGTGTGTGTGGCTGTGGAGGTCCTGTGGAGGTGCTGTGTGGCCCTTTAATATCACAGGGGGAGAAGCTGGGCCATTAGCCTGGCTCCTGGAGCTCTGATACAGGGGAGAGAGGCATGTGTGTGTGGCTGTGGAGGTGCTGTGTGGCCCTTTAATGTCACAGGGCCAGTGGCTGGGTGATATGCCTGGCTCCTGGAGCTCTGATACAGGGGAGAGAGGCATGTGTGTGTGTGGCTGTGGAGGTCCTGTGGAGGTGCTGTGTGGGCCTTTAATATCACAGGGGGAGAAGCTGGGCCATGAGCCTGGCCCCTGGAGCTCTGATACAGGGGAGAGAAGCATGTGTGTGTGGCTGTGGAGGTCCTGTGGAGGTGCTGTGTGGCCCTTTAATGTCACAGGGCCAGTGGCTGGGTGATATGCCTGGGTGCTGGAGCTCTGACACAGGGCCAGAGAGGCATGTGTGTGTGGCTGTGGAGGTCCTGTGGAGGTGCTGTGTGGGCCTTTAATATCACAGGGGGAGAAGCTGGGCCATGAGCCTGGCTCCTGGAGCTCTGATACAGGGGAGAGAGGCATGGGTGTGTGGCTGTGGAGGTCCTGTGGAGGTGCTGTGTGGCCCTTTAATATCACAGGGGGAGAAGCTGGGCCATGAGCCTGGGTGCTGGAGCTCTGATACAGGGGAGAGAGGCATGTGTGTGTGGCTGTGGAGGTCCTATGGGGGTGATGTGTGGCCCTTTAATGTCACAGGGCCAGTGGCTGGGTGATATGCCTGGGTGCTGGAGCTCTGACACAGGGGGATAGAGGCATGGATGTGTGGCTGTGGAGGTCCTGTGGAGGTGCTGTGTGGGCCTTTAATATCACAGGGGGAGAAGCTGGGCCATTAGCCTGGCTCCTGGAGCTCTGATACAGGGGAGAGAGGCATGGATGTGTGGCTGTGGAGGTGCTGTGTGGGCCTTTAATATCACAGGGCCAGTGGCTGGGTGATATGCCTGGGTGCTGGAGCTCTGACACAGGGGGAGAGAGGCATGGGTGTGTGGCTGTGGAGGTCCTGTGGAGGTGCTGTGTGGGCCTTTAATATCACAGGGGGAGAAGCTGGGCCATGAGCCTGGCCCCTGGAACTCTGATACAGGGGAGAGAAGCATGTGTGTGTGGCTGTGGAGGTCCTGTGGAGGTGCTGTGTGGCCCTTTAATATCACAGGGCCAGTGGCTGGGTGATATGCCTGGCTCCTGGAGCTCTGACACAGGGGGAGAGAGGCATGGATGTGTGGCTGTGGAGGTCCTGTGGAGGTGCTGTGTGGGCCTTTAATATCACAGGGGGAGAAGCTGGGCCATGAGCCTGGCCCCTGGAGCTCTGATACAGGGGAGAGAAGCATGTGTGTGTGGCTGTGGAGGTCCTGTGGAGGTGCTGTGTGGCCCTTTAATGTCACAGGGCCAGTGGCTGGGTGATATGCCTGGGTGCTGGAGCTCTGACACAGGGGGAGAGAGGCATGGATGTGTGGCTGTGGAGGTGCTGTGTGGGCCTTTAATATCACAGGGCCAGTGGCTGGGTGATATGCCTGGGTGCTGGAGCTCTGACACAGGGCCAGAGAGGCATGTGTGTGTGGCTGTGGAGGTCCTGTGGAGGTGCTGTGTGGGCCTTTAATATCACAGGGGGAGAAGCTGGGCCATGAGCCTGGCTCCTGGAGCTCTGATACAGGGGAGAGAGGCATGTGTGTGTGGCTGTGGAGGTCCTGTGGAGGTGCTGTGTGGCCCTTTAATATCACAGGGGGAGAAGCTGGGCCATGAGCCTGGCTCCTGGAGCTCTGATACAGGGGAGAGAGGCATGTGTGTGTGGCTGTGGAGGTCCTATGGGGGTGATGTGTGGCCCTTTAATGTCACAGGGCCAGTGGCTGGGTGATATGCCTGGGTGCTGGAGCTCTGATACAGGGGAGAGAGGCATGTGTGTGTGGCTGTGGAGGTCCTGTGGAGGTGCTGTGTGGGCCTTTAATATCACAGGGGGAGAAGCTGGGCCATGAGCCTGGCCCCTGGAGCTCTGATACAGGGGAGAGAAGCATGTGTGTGTGGCTGTGGAGGTCCTGTGGAGGTGCTGTGTGGCCCTTTAATGTCACAGGGCCAGTGGCTGGGTGATATGCCTGGGTGCTGGAGCTCTGACACAGGGGGAGAGAGGCATGGATGTGTGGCTGTGGAGGTGCTGTGTGGGCCTTTAATATCACAGGGGGAGAAGCTGGGCCATGAGCCTGGCCCCTGGAGCTCTGATACAGGGGAGAGAAGCATGTGTGTGTGGCTGTGGAGGTCCTGTGGAGGTGCTGTGTGGCCCTTTAATGTCACAGGGCCAGTGGCTGGGTGATATGCCTGGGTGCTGGAGCTCTGACACAGGGGGAGAGAGGCATGGATGTGTGGCTGTGGAGGTGCTGTGTGGGCCTTTAATATCACAGGGCCAGTGGCTGGGTGATATGCCTGGGTGCTGGAGCTCTGACACAGGGCCAGAGAGGCATGTGTGTGTGGCTTTGGAGGTCCTGTGGAGGTGCTGTGTGGGCCTTTAATATCACAGGGGGAGAAGCTGGGCCATGAGCCTGGCTCCTGGAGCTCTGATACAGGGGAGAGAGGCATGTGTGTGTGGCTGTGGAGGTCCTGTGGAGGTGCTGTGTGGCCCTTTAATATCACAGGGGGAGAAGCTGGGCCATGAGCCTGGCTCCTGGAGCTCTGATACAGGGGAGAGAGGCATGTGTGTGTGGCTGTGGAGGTCCTATGGGGGTGATGTGTGGCCCTTTAATGTCACAGGGCCAGTGGCTGGGTGATATGCCTGGGTGCTGGAGCTCTGACACAGGGGCAGAGAGGCATGTGTGTGTGGCTGTGGAGGTCCTGTGGAGGTGCTGTGTGGCCCTTTAATATCACAGGGGGAGAAGCTGGGCCATTAGCCTGGCTCCTGGAGCTCTGATACAGGGGAGAGAGGCATGTGTGTGTGTGGCTGTGGAGGTCCTGTGGAGGTGCTGTGTGGGCCTTTAATATCACAGGGGGAGAAGCTGGGCCATGAGCCTGGCCCCTGGAGCTCTGATACAGGGGAGAGAAGCATGTGTGTGTGGCTGTGGAGGTCCTGTGGAGGTGCTGTGTGGCCCTTTAATGTCACAGGGCCAGTGGCTGGGTGATATGCCTGGGTGCTGGAGCTCTGACACAGGGCCAGAGAGGCATGTGTGTGTGGCTGTGGAGGTCCTGTGGAGGTGCTGTGTGGGCCTTTAATATCACAGGGGGAGAAGCTGGGCCATGAGCCTGGCTCCTGGAGCTCTGATACAGGGGAGAGAGGCATGTGTGTGTGGCTGTGGAGGTCCTATGGGGGTGATGTGTGGCCCTTTAATGTCACAGGGCCAGTGGCTGGGTGATATGCCTGGGTGCTGGAGCTCTGACACAGGGGGATAGAGGCATGGATGTGTGGCTGTGGAGGTCCTGTGGAGGTGCTGTGTGGGCCTTTAATATCACAGGGGGAGAAGCTGGGCCATGAGCCTGGCCCCTGGAGCTCTGATACAGGGGAGAGAGGCATGTGTGTGTGGCTGTGGAGGTCCTGTGGAGGTGCTGTGTGGGCCTTTAATATCACAGGGGGAGAAGCTGGGCCATTAGCCTGGCTCCTGGAGCTCTGATACAGGGGAGAGAGGCATGGATGTGTGGCTGTGGAGGTGCTGTGTGGGCCTTTAATATCACAGGGCCAGTGGCTGGGTGATATGCCTGGCTCCTGGAGCTCTGACACAGGGGGAGAGAGGCATGGATGTGTGGCTGTGGAGGTCCTGTGGAGGTGCTGTGTGGCCCTTTAATATCACAGGGGGAGAAGCTGGGCCATTAGCCTGGCTCCTGGAGCTCTGATACAGGGGAGAGAGGCATGTGTGTGTGTGGCTGTGGAGGTCCTGTGGAGGTGCTGTGTGGGCCTTTAATATCACAGGGGGAGAAGCTGGGCCATGAGCCTGGCCCCTGGAGCTCTGATACAGGGGAGAGAAGCATGTGTGTGTGGCTGTGGAGGTCCTGTGGAGGTGCTGTGTGGCCCTTTAATGTCACAGGGCCAGTGGCTGGGTGATATGCCTGGGTGCTGGAGCTCTGACACAGGGCCAGAGAGGCATGTGTGTGTGGCTGTGGAGGTCCTGTGGAGGTGCTGTGTGGGCCTTTAATATCACAGGGGGAGAAGCTGGGCCATGAGCCTGGCCCCTGGAGCTCTGATACAGGGGAGAGAGGCATGTGTGTGTGGCTGTGGAGGTCCTGTGGAGGTGCTGTGTGGGCCTTTAATATCACAGGGGGAGAAGCTGGGCCATTAGCCTGGCTCCTGGAGCTCTGATACAGGGGAGAGAGGCATGGATGTGTGGCTGTGGAGGTGCTGTGTGGGCCTTTAATATCACAGGGCCAGTGGCTGGGTGATATGCCTGGCTCCTGGAGCTCTGACACAGGGGGAGAGAGGCATGGATGTGTGGCTGTGGAGGTCCTGTGGAGGTGCTGTGTGGGCCTTTAATATCACAGGGGGAGAAGCTGGGCCATGAGCCTGGCCCCTGGAGCTCTGATACAGGGGAGAGAAGCATGTGTGTGTGGCTGTGGAGGTCCTGTGGAGGTGCTGTGTGGCCCTTTAATGTCACAGGGCCAGTGGCTGGGTGATATGCCTGGGTGCTGGAGCTCTGACACAGGGGGAGAGAGGCATGGATGTGTGGCTGTGGAGGTGCTGTGTGGGCCTTTAATATCACAGGGCCAGTGGCTGGGTGATATGCCTGGGTGCTGGAGCTCTGACACAGGGCCAGAGAGGCATGTGTGTGTGGCTTTGGAGGTCCTGTGGAGGTGCTGTGTGGGCCTTTAATATCACAGGGGGAGAAGCTGGGCCATGAGCCTGGCTCCTGGAGCTCTGATACAGGGGAGAGAGGCATGTGTGTGTGGCTGTGGAGGTCCTATGGGGGTGATGTGTGGCCCTTTAATGTCACAGGGCCAGTGGCTGGGTGATATGCCTGGGTGCTGGAGCTCTGATACAGGGGAGAGAGGCATGTGTGTGTGGCTGTGGAGGTCCTGTGGAGGTGCTGTGTGGCCCTTTAATATCACAGGGGGAGAAGCTGGGCCATGAGCCTGGCCCCTGGAGCTCTGATACAGGGGAGAGAGGCATGTGTGTGTGGCTGTGGAGGTCCTATGGGGGTGATGTGTGGCCCTTTAATGTCACAGGGCCAGTGGCTGGGTGATATGCCTGGGTGCTGGAGCTCTGACACAGGGGCAGAGAGGCATGTGTGTGTGGCTGTGGAGGTCCTGTGGAGGTGCTGTGTGGCCCTTTAATATCACAGGGGGAGAAGCTGGGCCATTAGCCTGGCTCCTGGAGCTCTGATACAGGGGAGAGAGGCATGTGTGTGTGGCTGTGGAGGTGCTGTGTGGCCCTTTAATGTCACAGGGCCAGTGGCTGGGTGATATGCCTGGCTCCTGGAGCTCTGATACAGGGGAGAGAGGCATGTGTGTGTGTGGCTGTGGAGGTCCTGTGGAGGTGCTGTGTGGGCCTTTAATATCACAGGGGGAGAAGCTGGGCCATGAGCCTGGCCCCTGGAGCTCTGATACAGGGGAGAGAAGCATGTGTGTGTGGCTGTGGAGGTCCTGTGGAGGTGCTGTGTGGCCCTTTAATGTCACAGGGCCAGTGGCTGGGTGATATGCCTGGGTGCTGGAGCTCTGACACAGGGCCAGAGAGGCATGTGTGTGTGGCTGTGGAGGTCCTGTGGAGGTGCTGTGTGGGCCTTTAATATCACAGGGGGAGAAGCTGGGCCATGAGCCTGGCTCCTGGAGCTCTGATACAGGGGAGAGAGGCATGGGTGTGTGGCTGTGGAGGTCCTGTGGAGGTGCTGTGTGGCCCTTTAATATCACAGGGGGAGAAGCTGGGCCATGAGCCTGGGTGCTGGAGCTCTGATACAGGGGAGAGAGGCATGTGTGTGTGGCTGTGGAGGTCCTATGGGGGTGATGTGTGGCCCTTTAATGTCACAGGGCCAGTGGCTGGGTGATATGCCTGGGTGCTGGAGCTCTGACACAGGGGGAGAGAGGCATGGGTGTGTGGCTGTGGAGGTCCTGTGGAGGTGCTGTGTGGGCCTTTAATATCACAGGGGGAGAAGCTGGGCCATGAGCCTGGCCCCTGGAGCTCTGATACAGGGGAGAGAAGCATGTGTGTGTGGCTGTGGAGGTCCTGTGGAGGTGCTGTGTGGCCCTTTAATATCACAGGGCCAGTGGCTGGGTGATATGCCTGGCTCCTGGAGCTCTGACACAGGGGGAGAGAGGCATGGATGTGTGGCTGTGGAGGTCCTGTGGAGGTGCTGTGTGGGCCTTTAATATCACAGGGGGAGAAGCTGGGCCATGAGCCTGGCCCCTGGAGCTCTGATACAGGGGAGAGAAGCATGTGTGTGTGGCTGTGGAGGTCCTGTGGAGGTGCTGTGTGGCCCTTTAATGTCACAGGGCCAGTGGCTGGGTGATATGCCTGGGTGCTGGAGCTCTGACACAGGGGGAGAGAGGCATGGATGTGTGGCTGTGGAGGTGCTGTGTGGGCCTTTAATATCACAGGGCCAGTGGCTGGGTGATATGCCTGGGTGCTGGAGCTCTGACACAGGGCCAGAGAGGCATGTGTGTGTGGCTGTGGAGGTCCTGTGGAGGTGCTGTGTGGGCCTTTAATATCACAGGGGGAGAAGCTGGGCCATGAGCCTGGCTCCTGGAGCTCTGATACAGGGGAGAGAGGCATGTGTGTGTGGCTGTGGAGGTCCTGTGGAGGTGCTGTGTGGCCCTTTAATATCACAGGGGGAGAAGCTGGGCCATGAGCCTGGCTCCTGGAGCTCTGATACAGGGGAGAGAGGCATGTGTGTGTGGCTGTGGAGGTCCTATGGGGGTGATGTGTGGCCCTTTAATGTCACAGGGCCAGTGGCTGGGTGATATGCCTGGGTGCTGGAGCTCTGATACAGGGGAGAGAGGCATGTGTGTGTGGCTGTGGAGGTCCTGTGGAGGTGCTGTGTGGGCCTTTAATATCACAGGGGGAGAAGCTGGGCCATGAGCCTGGCCCCTGGAGCTCTGATACAGGGGAGAGAAGCATGTGTGTGTGGCTGTGGAGGTCCTGTGGAGGTGCTGTGTGGCCCTTTAATGTCACAGGGCCAGTGGCTGGGTGATATGCCTGGGTGCTGGAGCTCTGACACAGGGGGAGAGAGGCATGGATGTGTGGCTGTGGAGGTGCTGTGTGGGCCTTTAATATCACAGGGCCAGTGGCTGGGTGATATGCCTGGGTGCTGGAGCTCTGACACAGGGCCAGAGAGGCATGTGTGTGTGGCTGTGGAGGTCCTGTGGAGGTGCTGTGTGGGCCTTTAATATCACAGGGGGAGAAGCTGGGCCATGAGCCTGGCTCCTGGAGCTCTGATACAGGGGAGAGAGGCATGTGTGTGTGGCTGTGGAGGTCCTGTGGAGGTGCTGTGTGGCCCTTTAATATCACAGGGGGAGAAGCTGGGCCATGAGCCTGGCTCCTGGAGCTCTGATACAGGGGAGAGAGGCATGTGTGTGTGGCTGTGGAGGTCCTATGGGGGTGATGTGTGGCCCTTTAATGTCACAGGGCCAGTGGCTGGGTGATATGCCTGGGTGCTGGAGCTCTGATACAGGGGAGAGAGGCATGTGTGTGTGGCTGTGGAGGTCCTGTGGAGGTGCTGTGTGGCCCTTTAATATCACAGGGGGAGAAGCTGGGCCATGAGCCTGGCCCCTGGAGCTCTGATACAGGGGAGAGAGGCATGTGTGTGTGGCTGTGGAGGTCCTATGGGGGTGATGTGTGGCCCTTTAATGTCACAGGGCCAGTGGCTGGGTGATATGCCTGGCTCCTGGAGCTCTGATACAGGGGAGAGAGGCATGTGTGTGTGTGGCTGTGGAGGTCCTGTGGAGGTGCTGTGTGGGCCTTTAATGTCACAGGGCCAGTGGCTGGGTGATATGCCTGGGTGCTGGAGCTCTGACACAGGGGGAGAGAGGCATGGATGTGTGGCTGTGGAGGTGCTGTGTGGGCCTTTAATATCACAGGGCCAGTGGCTGGGTGATATGCCTGGGTGCTGGAGCTCTGACACAGGGCCAGAGAGGCATGTGTGTGTGGCTGTGGAGGTCCTGTGGAGGTGCTGTGTGGGCCTTTAATATCACAGGGGGAGAAGCTGGGCCATGAGCCTGGCTCCTGGAGCTCTGATACAGGGGAGAGAGGCATGTGTGTGTGGCTGTGGAGGTCCTGTGGAGGTGCTGTGTGGCCCTTTAATATCACAGGGGGAGAAGCTGGGCCATGAGCCTGGCTCCTGGAGCTCTGATACAGGGGAGAGAGGCATGTGTGTGTGGCTGTGGAGGTCCTATGGGGGTGATGTGTGGCCCTTTAATGTCACAGGGCCAGTGGCTGGGTGATATGCCTGGGTGCTGGAGCTCTGATACAGGGGAGAGAGGCATGTGTGTGTGGCTGTGGAGGTCCTGTGGAGGTGCTGTGTGGGCCTTTAATATCACAGGGGGAGAAGCTGGGCCATGAGCCTGGCCCCTGGAGCTCTGATACAGGGGAGAGAAGCATGTGTGTGTGGCTGTGGAGGTCCTGTGGAGGTGCTGTGTGGCCCTTTAATGTCACAGGGCCAGTGGCTGGGTGATATGCCTGGGTGCTGGAGCTCTGACACAGGGGGAGAGAGGCATGGATGTGTGGCTGTGGAGGTGCTGTGTGGGCCTTTAATATCACAGGGCCAGTGGCTGGGTGATATGCCTGGGTGCTGGAGCTCTGACACAGGGCCAGAGAGGCATGTGTGTGTGGCTGTGGAGGTCCTGTGGAGGTGCTGTGTGGGCCTTTAATATCACAGGGGGAGAAGCTGGGCCATGAGCCTGGCTCCTGGAGCTCTGATACAGGGGAGAGAGGCATGTGTGTGTGGCTGTGGAGGTCCTGTGGAGGTGCTGTGTGGCCCTTTAATATCACAGGGGGAGAAGCTGGGCCATGAGCCTGGCTCCTGGAGCTCTGATACAGGGGAGAGAGGCATGTGTGTGTGGCTGTGGAGGTCCTATGGGGGTGATGTGTGGCCCTTTAATGTCACAGGGCCAGTGGCTGGGTGATATGCCTGGGTGCTGGAGCTCTGATACAGGGGAGAGAGGCATGTGTGTGTGGCTGTGGAGGTCCTGTGGAGGTGCTGTGTGGCCCTTTAATATCACAGGGGGAGAAGCTGGGCCATGAGCCTGGCCCCTGGAGCTCTGATACAGGGGAGAGAGGCATGTGTGTGTGGCTGTGGAGGTCCTATGGGGGTGATGTGTGGCCCTTTAATGTCACAGGGCCAGTGGCTGGGTGATATGCCTGGCTCCTGGAGCTCTGATACAGGGGAGAGAGGCATGTGTGTGTGTGGCTGTGGAGGTCCTGTGGAGGTGCTGTGTGGGCCTTTAATATCACAGGGGGAGAAGCTGGGCCATGAGCCTGGCCCCTGGAGCTCTGATACAGGGGAGAGAAGCATGTGTGTGTGGCTGTGGAGGTGCTGTGGAGGTGCTGTGTGGCCCTTTAATGTCACAGGGCCAGTGGCTGGGTGATATGCCTGGGTGCTGGAGCTCTGACACAGGGCCAGAGAGGCATGTGTGTGTGGCTGTGGAGGTCCTGTGGAGGTGCTGTGTGGGCCTTTAATATCACAGGGGGAGAAGCTGGGCCATGAGCCTGGCTCCTGGAGCTCTGATACAGGGGAGAGAGGCATGGGTGTGTGGCTGTGGAGGTCCTGTGGAGGTGCTGTGTGGCCCTTTAATATCACAGGGGGAGAAGCTGGGCCATGAGCCTGGGTGCTGGAGCTCTGATACAGGGGAGAGAGGCATGTGTGTGTGGCTGTGGAGGTCCTATGGGGGTGATGTGTGGCCCTTTAATGTCACAGGGCCAGTGGCTGGGTGATATGCCTGGGTGCTGGAGCTCTGACACAGGGGGATAGAGGCATGGATGTGTGGCTGTGGAGGTCCTGTGGAGGTGCTGTGTGGGCCTTTAATATCACAGGGGGAGAAGCTGGGCCATGAGCCTGGCCCCTGGAGCTCTGATACAGGGGAGAGAGGCATGTGTGTGTGGCTGTGGAGGTCCTGTGGAGGTGCTGTGTGGGCCTTTAATATCACAGGGGGAGAAGCTGGGCCATTAGCCTGGCTCCTGGAGCTCTGATACAGGGGAGAGAGGCATGGATGTGTGGCTGTGGAGGTGCTGTGTGGGCCTTTAATATCACAGGGCCAGTGGCTGGGTGATATGCCTGGCTCCTGGAGCTCTGACACAGGGGGAGAGAGGCATGGATGTGTGGCTGTGGAGGTCCTGTGGAGGTGCTGTGTGGGCCTTTAATATCACAGGGGGAGAAGCTGGGCCATGAGCCTGGCCCCTGGAGCTCTGATACAGGGGAGAGAGGCATGTGTGTGTGGCTGTGGAGGTCCTATGGGGGTGATGTGTGGCCCTTTAATGTCACAGGGCCAGTGGCTGGGTGATATGCCTGGGTGCTGGAGCTCTGACACAGGGGCAGAGAGGCATGTGTGTGTGGCTGTGGAGGTCCTGTGGAGGTGCTGTGTGGCCCTTTAATATCACAGGGGGAGAAGCTGGGCCATTAGCCTGGCTCCTGGAGCTCTGATACAGGGGAGAGAGGCATGTGTGTGTGGCTGTGGAGGTGCTGTGTGGCCCTTTAATGTCACAGGGCCAGTGGCTGGGTGATATGCCTGGCTCCTGGAGCTCTGATACAGGGGAGAGAGGCATGTGTGTGTGTGGCTGTGGAGGTCCTGTGGAGGTGCTGTGTGGGCCTTTAATATCACAGGGGGAGAAGCTGGGCCATGAGCCTGGCCCCTGGAGCTCTGATACAGGGGAGAGAAGCATGTGTGTGTGGCTGTGGAGGTCCTGTGGAGGTGCTGTGTGGCCCTTTAATGTCACAGGGCCAGTGGCTGGGTGATATGCCTGGGTGCTGGAGCTCTGACACAGGGCCAGAGAGGCATGTGTGTGTGGCTGTGGAGGTCCTGTGGAGGTGCTGTGTGGGCCTTTAATATCACAGGGGGAGAAGCTGGGCCATGAGCCTGGCTCCTGGAGCTCTGATACAGGGGAGAGAGGCATGGGTGTGTGGCTGTGGAGGTCCTGTGGAGGTGCTGTGTGGCCCTTTAATATCACAGGGGGAGAAGCTGGGCCATGAGCCTGGGTGCTGGAGCTCTGATACAGGGGAGAGAGGCATGTGTGTGTGGCTGTGGAGGTCCTATGGGGGTGATGTGTGGCCCTTTAATGTCACAGGGCCAGTGGCTGGGTGATATGCCTGGGTGCTGGAGCTCTGACACAGGGGGATAGAGGCATGGATGTGTGGCTGTGGAGGTCCTGTGGAGGTGCTGTGTGGGCCTTTAATATCACAGGGGGAGAAGCTGGGCCATGAGCCTGGCCCCTGGAGCTCTGATACAGGGGAGAGAGGCATGTGTGTGTGGCTGTGGAGGTCCTGTGGAGGTGCTGTGTGGGCCTTTAATATCACAGGGGGAGAAGCTGGGCCATTAGCCTGGCTCCTGGAGCTCTGATACAGGGGAGAGAGGCATGGATGTGTGGCTGTGGAGGTGCTGTGTGGGCCTTTAATATCACAGGGCCAGTGGCTGGGTGATATGCCTGGGTGCTGGAGCTCTGACACAGGGGGAGAGAGGCATGGGTGTGTGGCTGTGGAGGTCCTGTGGAGGTGCTGTGTGGGCCTTTAATATCACAGGGGGAGAAGCTGGGCCATGAGCCTGGCCCCTGGAGCTCTGATACAGGGGAGAGAAGCATGTGTGTGTGGCTGTGGAGGTCCTGTGGAGGTGCTGTGTGGCCCTTTAATATCACAGGGCCAGTGGCTGGGTGATATGCCTGGCTCCTGGAGCTCTGACACAGGGGGAGAGAGGCATGGATGTGTGGCTGTGGAGGTCCTGTGGAGGTGCTGTGTGGGCCTTTAATATCACAGGGGGAGAAGCTGGGCCATGAGCCTGGCCCCTGGAGCTCTGATACAGGGGAGAGAAGCATGTGTGTGTGGCTGTGGAGGTCCTGTGGAGGTGCTGTGTGGCCCTTTAATGTCACAGGGCCAGTGGCTGGGTGATATGCCTGGGTGCTGGAGCTCTGACACAGGGGGAGAGAGGCATGGATGTGTGGCTGTGGAGGTGCTGTGTGGGCCTTTAATATCACAGGGCCAGTGGCTGGGTGATATGCCTGGGTGCTGGAGCTCTGACACAGGGCCAGAGAGGCATGTGTGTGTGGCTTTGGAGGTCCTGTGGAGGTGCTGTGTGGGCCTTTAATATCACAGGGGGAGAAGCTGGGCCATGAGCCTGGCTCCTGGAGCTCTGATACAGGGGAGAGAGGCATGTGTGTGTGGCTGTGGAGGTCCTGTGGAGGTGCTGTGTGGCCCTTTAATATCACAGGGGGAGAAGCTGGGCCATGAGCCTGGCTCCTGGAGCTCTGATACAGGGGAGAGAGGCATGTGTGTGTGGCTGTGGAGGTCCTATGGGGGTGATGTGTGGCCCTTTAATGTCACAGGGCCAGTGGCTGGGTGATATGCCTGGGTGCTGGAGCTCTGATACAGGGGAGAGAGGCATGTGTGTGTGGCTGTGGAGGTCCTGTGGAGGTGCTGTGTGGCCCTTTAATATCACAGGGGGAGAAGCTGGGCCATGAGCCTGGCCCCTGGAGCTCTGATACAGGGGAGAGAGGCATGTGTGTGTGTGGCTGTGGAGGTCCTATGGGGGTGATGTGTGGCCCTTTAATGTCACAGGGCCAGTGGCTGGGTGATATGACTGGGTGCTGGAGCTCTGACACAGGGGCAGAGAGGCATGTGTGTGTGGCTGTGGAGGTCCTGTGGAGGTGCTGTGTGGCCCTTTAATATCACAGGGGGAGAAGCTGGGCCATTAGCCTGGCTCCTGGAGCTCTGATACAGGGGAGAGAGGCATGTGTGTGTGGCTGTGGAGGTGCTGTGTGGCCCTTTAATGTCACAGGGCCAGTGGCTGGGTGATATGCCTGGCTCCTGGAGCTCTGATACAGGGGAGAGAGGCATGTGTGTGTGTGGCTGTGGAGGTCCTGTGGAGGTGCTGTGTGGGCCTTTAATATCACAGGGGGAGAAGCTGGGCCATGAGCCTGGCCCCTGGAGCTCTGATACAGGGGAGAGAAGCATGTGTGTGTGGCTGTGGAGGTCCTGTGGAGGTGCTGTGTGGCCCTTTAATGTCACAGGGCCAGTGGCTGGGTGATATGCCTGGGTGCTGGAGCTCTGACACAGGGCCAGAGAGGCATGTGTGTGTGGCTGTGGAGGTCCTGTGGAGGTGCTGTGTGGGCCTTTAATATCACAGGGGGAGAAGCTGGGCCATGAGCCTGGCTCCTGGAGCTCTGATACAGGGGAGAGAGGCATGGGTGTGTGGCTGTGGAGGTCCTGTGGAGGTGCTGTGTGGCCCTTTAATATCACAGGGGGAGAAGCTGGGCCATGAGCCTGGGTGCTGGAGCTCTGATACAGGGGAGAGAGGCATGTGTGTGTGGCTGTGGAGGTCCTATGGGGGTGATGTGTGGCCCTTTAATGTCACAGGGCCAGTGGCTGGGTGATATGCCTGGGTGCTGGAGCTCTGACACAGGGGGATAGAGGCATGGATGTGTGGCTGTGGAGGTCCTGTGGAGGTGCTGTGTGGGCCTTTAATATCACAGGGGGAGAAGCTGGGCCATTAGCCTGGCTCCTGGAGCTCTGATACAGGGGAGAGAGGCATGGATGTGTGGCTGTGGAGGTGCTGTGTGGGCCTTTAATATCACAGGGCCAGTGGCTGGGTGATATGCCTGGGTGCTGGAGCTCTGACACAGGGGGAGAGAGGCATGGGTGTGTGGCTGTGGAGGTCCTGTGGAGGTGCTGTGTGGGCCTTTAATATCACAGGGGGAGAAGCTGGGCCATGAGCCTGGCCCCTGGAACTCTGATACAGGGGAGAGAAGCATGTGTGTGTGGCTGTGGAGGTCCTGTGGAGGTGCTGTGTGGCCCTTTAATATCACAGGGCCAGTGGCTGGGTGATATGCCTGGCTCCTGGAGCTCTGACACAGGGGGAGAGAGGCATGGATGTGTGGCTGTGGAGGTCCTGTGGAGGTGCTGTGTGGGCCTTTAATATCACAGGGGGAGAAGCTGGGCCATGAGCCTGGCCCCTGGAGCTCTGATACAGGGGAGAGAAGCATGTGTGTGTGGCTGTGGAGGTCCTGTGGAGGTGCTGTGTGGCCCTTTAATGTCACAGGGCCAGTGGCTGGGTGATATGCCTGGGTGCTGGAGCTCTGACACAGGGGGAGAGAGGCATGGATGTGTGGCTGTGGAGGTGCTGTGTGGGCCTTTAATATCACAGGGCCAGTGGCTGGGTGATATGCCTGGGTGCTGGAGCTCTGACACAGGGCCAGAGAGGCATGTGTGTGTGGCTGTGGAGGTCCTGTGGAGGTGCTGTGTGGGCCTTTAATATCACAGGGGGAGAAGCTGGGCCATGAGCCTGGCTCCTGGAGCTCTGATACAGGGGAGAGAGGCATGTGTGTGTGGCTGTGGAGGTCCTGTGGAGGTGCTGTGTGGCCCTTTAATATCACAGGGGGAGAAGCTGGGCCATGAGCCTGGCTCCTGGAGCTCTGATACAGGGGAGAGAGGCATGTGTGTGTGGCTGTGGAGGTCCTATGGGGGTGATGTGTGGCCCTTTAATGTCACAGGGCCAGTGGCTGGGTGATATGCCTGGGTGCTGGAGCTCTGATACAGGGGAGAGAGGCATGTGTGTGTGGCTGTGGAGGTCCTGTGGAGGTGCTGTGTGGGCCTTTAATATCACAGGGGGAGAAGCTGGGCCATGAGCCTGGCCCCTGGAGCTCTGATACAGGGGAGAGAAGCATGTGTGTGTGGCTGTGGAGGTCCTGTGGAGGTGCTGTGTGGCCCTTTAATGTCACAGGGCCAGTGGCTGGGTGATATGCCTGGGTGCTGGAGCTCTGACACAGGGGGAGAGAGGCATGGATGTGTGGCTGTGGAGGTGCTGTGTGGGCCTTTAATATCACAGGGGGAGAAGCTGGGCCATGAGCCTGGCCCCTGGAGCTCTGATACAGGGGAGAGAAGCATGTGTGTGTGGCTGTGGAGGTCCTGTGGAGGTGCTGTGTGGCCCTTTAATGTCACAGGGCCAGTGGCTGGGTGATATGCCTGGGTGCTGGAGCTCTGACACAGGGGGAGAGAGGCATGGATGTGTGGCTGTGGAGGTGCTGTGTGGGCCTTTAATATCACAGGGCCAGTGGCTGGGTGATATGCCTGGGTGCTGGAGCTCTGACACAGGGCCAGAGAGGCATGTGTGTGTGGCTTTGGAGGTCCTGTGGAGGTGCTGTGTGGGCCTTTAATATCACAGGGGGAGAAGCTGGGCCATGAGCCTGGCTCCTGGAGCTCTGATACAGGGGAGAGAGGCATGTGTGTGTGGCTGTGGAGGTCCTGTGGAGGTGCTGTGTGGCCCTTTAATATCACAGGGGGAGAAGCTGGGCCATGAGCCTGGCTCCTGGAGCTCTGATACAGGGGAGAGAGGCATGTGTGTGTGGCTGTGGAGGTCCTATGGGGGTGATGTGTGGCCCTTTAATGTCACAGGGCCAGTGGCTGGGTGATATGCCTGGGTGCTGGAGCTCTGACACAGGGGCAGAGAGGCATGTGTGTGTGGCTGTGGAGGTCCTGTGGAGGTGCTGTGTGGCCCTTTAATATCACAGGGGGAGAAGCTGGGCCATTAGCCTGGCTCCTGGAGCTCTGATACAGGGGAGAGAGGCATGTGTGTGTGTGGCTGTGGAGGTCCTGTGGAGGTGCTGTGTGGGCCTTTAATATCACAGGGGGAGAAGCTGGGCCATGAGCCTGGCCCCTGGAGCTCTGATACAGGGGAGAGAAGCATGTGTGTGTGGCTGTGGAGGTCCTGTGGAGGTGCTGTGTGGCCCTTTAATGTCACAGGGCCAGTGGCTGGGTGATATGCCTGGGTGCTGGAGCTCTGACACAGGGGGATAGAGGCATGGATGTGTGGCTGTGGAGGTCCTGTGGAGGTGCTGTGTGGGCCTTTAATATCACAGGGGGAGAAGCTGGGCCATGAGCCTGGCCCCTGGAGCTCTGATACAGGGGAGAGAGGCATGTGTGTGTGGCTGTGGAGGTCCTGTGGAGGTGCTGTGTGGGCCTTTAATATCACAGGGGGAGAAGCTGGGCCATTAGCCTGGCTCCTGGAGCTCTGATACAGGGGAGAGAGGCATGGATGTGTGGCTGTGGAGGTGCTGTGTGGGCCTTTAATATCACAGGGCCAGTGGCTGGGTGATATGCCTGGCTCCTGGAGCTCTGACACAGGGGGAGAGAGGCATGGATGTGTGGCTGTGGAGGTCCTGTGGAGGTGCTGTGTGGGCCTTTAATATCACAGGGGGAGAAGCTGGGCCATGAGCCTGGCCCCTGGAGCTCTGATACAGGGGAGAGAAGCATGTGTGTGTGGCTGTGGAGGTCCTGTGGAGGTGCTGTGTGGCCCTTTAATGTCACAGGGCCAGTGGCTGGGTGATATGCCTGGGTGCTGGAGCTCTGACACAGGGGGAGAGAGGCATGGATGTGTGGCTGTGGAGGTGCTGTGTGGGCCTTTAATATCACAGGGCCAGTGGCTGGGTGATATGCCTGGGTGCTGGAGCTCTGACACAGGGCCAGAGAGGCATGTGTGTGTGGCTTTGGAGGTCCTGTGGAGGTGCTGTGTGGGCCTTTAATATCACAGGGGGAGAAGCTGGGCCATGAGCCTGGCTCCTGGAGCTCTGATACAGGGGAGAGAGGCATGTGTGTGTGGCTGTGGAGGTCCTATGGGGGTGATGTGTGGCCCTTTAATGTCACAGGGCCAGTGGCTGGGTGATATGCCTGGGTGCTGGAGCTCTGATACAGGGGAGAGAGGCATGTGTGTGTGGCTGTGGAGGTCCTGTGGAGGTGCTGTGTGGCCCTTTAATATCACAGGGGGAGAAGCTGGGCCATGAGCCTGGCCCCTGGAGCTCTGATACAGGGGAGAGAGGCATGTGTGTGTGGCTGTGGAGGTCCTATGGGGGTGATGTGTGGCCCTTTAATGTCACAGGGCCAGTGGCTGGGTGATATGCCTGGGTGCTGGAGCTCTGACACAGGGGCAGAGAGGCATGTGTGTGTGGCTGTGGAGGTCCTGTGGAGGTGCTGTGTGGCCCTTTAATATCACAGGGGGAGAAGCTGGGCCATTAGCCTGGCTCCTGGAGCTCTGATACAGGGGAGAGAGGCATGTGTGTGTGGCTGTGGAGGTGCTGTGTGGCCCTTTAATGTCACAGGGCCAGTGGCTGGGTGATATGCCTGGCTCCTGGAGCTCTGATACAGGGGAGAGAGGCATGTGTGTGTGTGGCTGTGGAGGTCCTGTGGAGGTGCTGTGTGGGCCTTTAATATCACAGGGGGAGAAGCTGGGCCATGAGCCTGGCCCCTGGAGCTCTGATACAGGGGAGAGAAGCATGTGTGTGTGGCTGTGGAGGTCCTGTGGAGGTGCTGTGTGGCCCTTTAATGTCACAGGGCCAGTGGCTGGGTGATATGCCTGGGTGCTGGAGCTCTGACACAGGGCCAGAGAGGCATGTGTGTGTGGCTGTGGAGGTCCTGTGGAGGTGCTGTGTGGGCCTTTAATATCACAGGGGGAGAAGCTGGGCCATGAGCCTGGCTCCTGGAGCTCTGATACAGGGGAGAGAGGCATGGGTGTGTGGCTGTGGAGGTCCTGTGGAGGTGCTGTGTGGCCCTTTAATATCACAGGGGGAGAAGCTGGGCCATGAGCCTGGGTGCTGGAGCTCTGATACAGGGGAGAGAGGCATGTGTGTGTGGCTGTGGAGGTCCTATGGGGGTGATGTGTGGCCCTTTAATGTCACAGGGCCAGTGGCTGGGTGATATGCCTGGGTGCTGGAGCTCTGACACAGGGGGATAGAGGCATGGATGTGTGGCTGTGGAGGTCCTGTGGAGGTGCTGTGTGGGCCTTTAATATCACAGGGGGAGAAGCTGGGCCATGAGCCTGGCCCCTGGAGCTCTGATACAGGGGAGAGAGGCATGTGTGTGTGGCTGTGGAGGTCCTGTGGAGGTGCTGTGTGGGCCTTTAATATCACAGGGGGAGAAGCTGGGCCATTAGCCTGGCTCCTGGAGCTCTGATACAGGGGAGAGAGGCATGGATGTGTGGCTGTGGAGGTGCTGTGTGGGCCTTTAATATCACAGGGCCAGTGGCTGGGTGATATGCCTGGGTGCTGGAGCTCTGACACAGGGGGAGAGAGGCATGGGTGTGTGGCTGTGGAGGTCCTGTGGAGGTGCTGTGTGGGCCTTTAATATCACAGGGGGAGAAGCTGGGCCATGAGCCTGGCCCCTGGAGCTCTGATACAGGGGAGAGAAGCATGTGTGTGTGGCTGTGGAGGTCCTGTGGAGGTGCTGTGTGGCCCTTTAATATCACAGGGCCAGTGGCTGGGTGATATGCCTGGCTCCTGGAGCTCTGACACAGGGGGAGAGAGGCATGGATGTGTGGCTGTGGAGGTCCTGTGGAGGTGCTGTGTGGGCCTTTAATATCACAGGGGGAGAAGCTGGGCCATGAGCCTGGCCCCTGGAGCTCTGATACAGGGGAGAGAAGCATGTGTGTGTGGCTGTGGAGGTCCTGTGGAGGTGCTGTGTGGCCCTTTAATGTCACAGGGCCAGTGGCTGGGTGATATGCCTGGGTGCTGGAGCTCTGACACAGGGGGAGAGAGGCATGGATGTGTGGCTGTGGAGGTGCTGTGTGGGCCTTTAATATCACAGGGCCAGTGGCTGGGTGATATGCCTGGGTGCTGGAGCTCTGACACAGGGCCAGAGAGGCATGTGTGTGTGGCTTTGGAGGTCCTGTGGAGGTGCTGTGTGGGCCTTTAATATCACAGGGGGAGAAGCTGGGCCATGAGCCTGGCTCCTGGAGCTCTGATACAGGGGAGAGAGGCATGTGTGTGTGGCTGTGGAGGTCCTGTGGAGGTGCTGTGTGGCCCTTTAATATCACAGGGGGAGAAGCTGGGCCATGAGCCTGGCTCCTGGAGCTCTGATACAGGGGAGAGAGGCATGTGTGTGTGGCTGTGGAGGTCCTATGGGGGTGATGTGTGGCCCTTTAATGTCACAGGGCCAGTGGCTGGGTGATATGCCTGGGTGCTGGAGCTCTGATACAGGGGAGAGAGGCATGTGTGTGTGGCTGTGGAGGTCCTGTGGAGGTGCTGTGTGGCCCTTTAATATCACAGGGGGAGAAGCTGGGCCATGAGCCTGGCCCCTGGAGCTCTGATACAGGGGAGAGAGGCATGTGTGTGTGTGGCTGTGGAGGTCCTATGGGGGTGATGTGTGGCCCTTTAATGTCACAGGGCCAGTGGCTGGGTGATATGACTGGGTGCTGGAGCTCTGACACAGGGGCAGAGAGGCATGTGTGTGTGGCTGTGGAGGTCCTGTGGAGGTGCTGTGTGGCCCTTTAATATCACAGGGGGAGAAGCTGGGCCATTAGCCTGGCTCCTGGAGCTCTGATACAGGGGAGAGAGGCATGTGTGTGTGGCTGTGGAGGTGCTGTGTGGCCCTTTAATGTCACAGGGCCAGTGGCTGGGTGATATGCCTGGCTCCTGGAGCTCTGATACAGGGGAGAGAGGCATGTGTGTGTGTGGCTGTGGAGGTCCTGTGGAGGTGCTGTGTGGGCCTTTAATATCACAGGGGGAGAAGCTGGGCCATGAGCCTGGCCCCTGGAGCTCTGATACAGGGGAGAGAAGCATGTGTGTGTGGCTGTGGAGGTCCTGTGGAGGTGCTGTGTGGCCCTTTAATGTCACAGGGCCAGTGGCTGGGTGATATGCCTGGGTGCTGGAGCTCTGACACAGGGCCAGAGAGGCATGTGTGTGTGGCTGTGGAGGTCCTGTGGAGGTGCTGTGTGGGCCTTTAATATCACAGGGGGAGAAGCTGGGCCATGAGCCTGGCTCCTGGAGCTCTGATACAGGGGAGAGAGGCATGGGTGTGTGGCTGTGGAGGTCCTGTGGAGGTGCTGTGTGGCCCTTTAATATCACAGGGGGAGAAGCTGGGCCATGAGCCTGGGTGCTGGAGCTCTGATACAGGGGAGAGAGGCATGTGTGTGTGGCTGTGGAGGTCCTATGGGGGTGATGTGTGGCCCTTTAATGTCACAGGGCCAGTGGCTGGGTGATATGCCTGGGTGCTGGAGCTCTGACACAGGGGGATAGAGGCATGGATGTGTGGCTGTGGAGGTCCTGTGGAGGTGCTGTGTGGGCCTTTAATATCACAGGGGGAGAAGCTGGGCCATTAGCCTGGCTCCTGGAGCTCTGATACAGGGGAGAGAGGCATGGATGTGTGGCTGTGGAGGTGCTGTGTGGGCCTTTAATATCACAGGGCCAGTGGCTGGGTGATATGCCTGGGTGCTGGAGCTCTGACACAGGGGGAGAGAGGCATGGGTGTGTGGCTGTGGAGGTCCTGTGGAGGTGCTGTGTGGGCCTTTAATATCACAGGGGGAGAAGCTGGGCCATGAGCCTGGCCCCTGGAACTCTGATACAGGGGAGAGAAGCATGTGTGTGTGGCTGTGGAGGTCCTGTGGAGGTGCTGTGTGGCCCTTTAATATCACAGGGCCAGTGGCTGGGTGATATGCCTGGCTCCTGGAGCTCTGACACAGGGGGAGAGAGGCATGGATGTGTGGCTGTGGAGGTCCTGTGGAGGTGCTGTGTGGGCCTTTAATATCACAGGGGGAGAAGCTGGGCCATGAGCCTGGCCCCTGGAGCTCTGATACAGGGGAGAGAAGCATGTGTGTGTGGCTGTGGAGGTCCTGTGGAGGTGCTGTGTGGCCCTTTAATGTCACAGGGCCAGTGGCTGGGTGATATGCCTGGGTGCTGGAGCTCTGACACAGGGGGAGAGAGGCATGGATGTGTGGCTGTGGAGGTGCTGTGTGGGCCTTTAATATCACAGGGCCAGTGGCTGGGTGATATGCCTGGGTGCTGGAGCTCTGACACAGGGCCAGAGAGGCATGTGTGTGTGGCTGTGGAGGTCCTGTGGAGGTGCTGTGTGGGCCTTTAATATCACAGGGGGAGAAGCTGGGCCATGAGCCTGGCTCCTGGAGCTCTGATACAGGGGAGAGAGGCATGTGTGTGTGGCTGTGGAGGTCCTGTGGAGGTGCTGTGTGGCCCTTTAATATCACAGGGGGAGAAGCTGGGCCATGAGCCTGGCTCCTGGAGCTCTGATACAGGGGAGAGAGGCATGTGTGTGTGGCTGTGGAGGTCCTATGGGGGTGATGTGTGGCCCTTTAATGTCACAGGGCCAGTGGCTGGGTGATATGCCTGGGTGCTGGAGCTCTGATACAGGGGAGAGAGGCATGTGTGTGTGGCTGTGGAGGTCCTGTGGAGGTGCTGTGTGGGCCTTTAATATCACAGGGGGAGAAGCTGGGCCATGAGCCTGGCCCCTGGAGCTCTGATACAGGGGAGAGAAGCATGTGTGTGTGGCTGTGGAGGTCCTGTGGAGGTGCTGTGTGGCCCTTTAATGTCACAGGGCCAGTGGCTGGGTGATATGCCTGGGTGCTGGAGCTCTGACACAGGGGGAGAGAGGCATGGATGTGTGGCTGTGGAGGTGCTGTGTGGGCCTTTAATATCACAGGGGGAGAAGCTGGGCCATGAGCCTGGCCCCTGGAGCTCTGATACAGGGGAGAGAAGCATGTGTGTGTGGCTGTGGAGGTCCTGTGGAGGTGCTGTGTGGCCCTTTAATGTCACAGGGCCAGTGGCTGGGTGATATGCCTGGGTGCTGGAGCTCTGACACAGGGGGAGAGAGGCATGGATGTGTGGCTGTGGAGGTGCTGTGTGGGCCTTTAATATCACAGGGCCAGTGGCTGGGTGATATGCCTGGGTGCTGGAGCTCTGACACAGGGCCAGAGAGGCATGTGTGTGTGGCTTTGGAGGTCCTGTGGAGGTGCTGTGTGGGCCTTTAATATCACAGGGGGAGAAGCTGGGCCATGAGCCTGGCTCCTGGAGCTCTGATACAGGGGAGAGAGGCATGTGTGTGTGGCTGTGGAGGTCCTGTGGAGGTGCTGTGTGGCCCTTTAATATCACAGGGGGAGAAGCTGGGCCATGAGCCTGGCTCCTGGAGCTCTGATACAGGGGAGAGAGGCATGTGTGTGTGGCTGTGGAGGTCCTATGGGGGTGATGTGTGGCCCTTTAATGTCACAGGGCCAGTGGCTGGGTGATATGCCTGGGTGCTGGAGCTCTGACACAGGGGCAGAGAGGCATGTGTGTGTGGCTGTGGAGGTCCTGTGGAGGTGCTGTGTGGCCCTTTAATATCACAGGGGGAGAAGCTGGGCCATTAGCCTGGCTCCTGGAGCTCTGATACAGGGGAGAGAGGCATGTGTGTGTGTGGCTGTGGAGGTCCTGTGGAGGTGCTGTGTGGGCCTTTAATATCACAGGGGGAGAAGCTGGGCCATGAGCCTGGCCCCTGGAGCTCTGATACAGGGGAGAGAAGCATGTGTGTGTGGCTGTGGAGGTCCTGTGGAGGTGCTGTGTGGCCCTTTAATGTCACAGGGCCAGTGGCTGGGTGATATGCCTGGGTGCTGGAGCTCTGACACAGGGCCAGAGAGGCATGTGTGTGTGGCTGTGGAGGTCCTGTGGAGGTGCTGTGTGGGCCTTTAATATCACAGGGGGAGAAGCTGGGCCATGAGCCTGGCTCCTGGAGCTCTGATACAGGGGAGAGAGGCATGTGTGTGTGGCTGTGGAGGTCCTATGGGGGTGATGTGTGGCCCTTTAATGTCACAGGGCCAGTGGCTGGGTGATATGCCTGGGTGCTGGAGCTCTGACACAGGGGGATAGAGGCATGGATGTGTGGCTGTGGAGGTCCTGTGGAGGTGCTGTGTGGGCCTTTAATATCACAGGGGGAGAAGCTGGGCCATGAGCCTGGCCCCTGGAGCTCTGATACAGGGGAGAGAGGCATGTGTGTGTGGCTGTGGAGGTCCTGTGGAGGTGCTGTGTGGGCCTTTAATATCACAGGGGGAGAAGCTGGGCCATTAGCCTGGCTCCTGGAGCTCTGATACAGGGGAGAGAGGCATGGATGTGTGGCTGTGGAGGTGCTGTGTGGGCCTTTAATATCACAGGGCCAGTGGCTGGGTGATATGCCTGGCTCCTGGAGCTCTGACACAGGGGGAGAGAGGCATGGATGTGTGGCTGTGGAGGTCCTGTGGAGGTGCTGTGTGGGCCTTTAATATCACAGGGGGAGAAGCTGGGCCATGAGCCTGGCCCCTGGAGCTCTGATACAGGGGAGAGAAGCATGTGTGTGTGGCTGTGGAGGTCCTGTGGAGGTGCTGTGTGGCCCTTTAATGTCACAGGGCCAGTGGCTGGGTGATATGCCTGGGTGCTGGAGCTCTGACACAGGGGGAGAGAGGCATGGATGTGTGGCTGTGGAGGTGCTGTGTGGGCCTTTAATATCACAGGGCCAGTGGCTGGGTGATATGCCTGGGTGCTGGAGCTCTGACACAGGGCCAGAGAGGCATGTGTGTGTGGCTTTGGAGGTCCTGTGGAGGTGCTGTGTGGGCCTTTAATATCACAGGGGGAGAAGCTGGGCCATGAGCCTGGCTCCTGGAGCTCTGATACAGGGGAGAGAGGCATGTGTGTGTGGCTGTGGAGGTCCTATGGGGGTGATGTGTGGCCCTTTAATGTCACAGGGCCAGTGGCTGGGTGATATGCCTGGGTGCTGGAGCTCTGATACAGGGGAGAGAGGCATGTGTGTGTGGCTGTGGAGGTCCTGTGGAGGTGCTGTGTGGCCCTTTAATATCACAGGGGGAGAAGCTGGGCCATGAGCCTGGCCCCTGGAGCTCTGATACAGGGGAGAGAGGCATGTGTGTGTGGCTGTGGAGGTCCTATGGGGGTGATGTGTGGCCCTTTAATGTCACAGGGCCAGTGGCTGGGTGATATGCCTGGGTGCTGGAGCTCTGACACAGGGGCAGAGAGGCATGTGTGTGTGGCTGTGGAGGTCCTGTGGAGGTGCTGTGTGGCCCTTTAATATCACAGGGGGAGAAGCTGGGCCATTAGCCTGGCTCCTGGAGCTCTGATACAGGGGAGAGAGGCATGTGTGTGTGGCTGTGGAGGTGCTGTGTGGCCCTTTAATGTCACAGGGCCAGTGGCTGGGTGATATGCCT
>NW_027273964.1:30000-32500 GCF_046630095.1 Trachinotus anak | reverse complement strand
AAAACTGGGTTTCTGAAATCGTGCGAAAGGTGTTTTGAAAAACAGGGAGAGACCGGCTCGCACCGAGGGCAGGAGAAGGTAAGAGAGGGGAAATTTCTAGTTTCGCCGAACGGTCCCCCTCTTTACCTTCCTCGGTGTAACACTTTGAAAAATTTGCGGTCAAAGTTTTACACCGAGGAAGGTAAGAGAGGGGAAACTTCTAGTTTCGCCGACCGGTCCCCCTCTTTACCTTCCTCGGTGTAACACTTTGAAAAATTTGCGGTCAAAGTTTTACACCGAGGAAGGTAAGAGAGGGGAAACTTCTAGTTTCGCCGACCGGTCCCCCTCTTTACCTTCCTCGGTGTAACACTTTGAAAAATTTGCGGTCAAAGTTTTACACCGAGGAAGGTAAGAGAGGGGAAACTTCTAGTTTCGCCGACCGGTCCCCCTCTTTACCTTCCTCGGTGTAACACTTTGAAAAATTTGCGGTCAAAGTTTTACACCGAGGAAGGTAAGAGAGGGGAAACTTCTAGTTTCGCCGACCGGTCCCCCTCTTTACCTTCCTCGGTGTAAGACTTTGAAAAACTGGCGGTCAAAGTTTTACACCGAGGAAGGTAAAGAGGGGAGTGGAGCGGAGACTCTAGATATTTGCCTTCTCCAAAGCCACATCCATGCTCCCCCTGTATCAGAGCTCCAGGGGCCAGGCTCATGGCCCAGCTTCTCCCCCTGTGATATTAAAGGCCCACACAGCACCTCCACAGGACCTCCACAGCCACACACACACACACACACATGCCTCTCTGCCCCTGTGTCAGAGCTCCAGCACCCAGGCAGATCACCCAGCCACTGGGCCTGTGACATTAAAGGGCCACACAGCACCTCCACAGCCACACACACATGCTTCTCTCCCCTGTATCAGAGCTCCAGGGGCCAGGCTCATGGCCCAGCTTCTCCCCCTGTGATATTAAAGGCCCACACAGCACCTCCACAGGACCTCCACAGCCACACACACACATGCCTCTCTCCCCTGTGTCAGAGCTCCAGGAGCCAGGCATATCACCCAGCCACTGGCCCTGTGACATTAAAGGGCCACACAGCACCTCCACAGGACCTCCACAGCCACACACACATGCCTCTCTCCCCCTGTGTCAGAGCTCCAGCACCCAGGCATATCACCCAGCCACTGGCCCTGTGACATTAAAGGGCCACACAGGACCTCCACAGCCACACACACATGCCTCTCTCCCCTGTATCAGAGCTCCAGGGGCCAGGCTCATGGCCCAGCTTCTCCCCCTGTGATATTAAAGGCCCACACAGCACCTCCACAGGACCTCCACAGCCACACACACATGCCTCTCTCCCCTGTATCAGAGCTCCAGGAGCCAGGCATATCACCCAGCCACTGGCCCTGTGATATTAAAGGGCCACACAGCACCTCCACAGGACCTCCACAGCCACACACACATGCTTCTCTCCCCTGTATCAGAGCTCCAGGGGCCAGGCTCATGGCCCAGCTTCTCCCCCTGTGATATTAAAGGCCCACACAGCACCTCCACAGGACCTCCACAGCCACACACACACATGCCTCTCTCCCCTGTATCAGAGCTCCAGGGGCCAGGCTCATGGCCCAGCTTCTCCCCCTGTGATATTAAAGGCCCACACAGCACCTCCACAGGACCTCCACAGCCACACACACATGCCTCTCTGCCCCTGTGTCAGAGCTCCAGCACCCAGGCATATCACCCAGCCACTGGCCCTGTGACATTAAAGGGCCACACAGCACCTCCACAGGACCTCCACAGCCACACACACATGCCTCTCTCCCCTGTATCAGAGCTCCAGGAGCCAGGCTCATGGCCCAGCTTCTCCCCCTGTGATATTAAAGGCCCACACAGCACCTCCACAGGACCTCCACAGCCACACATCCATGCCTCTCTCCCCCTGTGTCAGAGCTCCAGGAGCCAGGCATATCACCCAGCCACTGGCCCTGTGATATTAAAGGGCCACACAGCACCTCCACAGGACCTCCACAGCCACACACACATGCTTCTCTCCCCTGTATCAGAGCTCCAGGGGCCAGGCTCATGGCCCAGCTTCTCCCCCTGTGATATTAAAGGCCCACACAGCACCTCCACAGGACCTCCACAGCCACACACACACACATGCCTCTCTCCCCTGTATCAGAGCTCCAGGGGCCAGGCTCACGGCCCAGCTTCTCCCCCTGTGATATTAAAGGCCCACACAGCACCTCCACAGGACCTCCACAGCCACACACACATGCTTCTCTCCCCTGTATCAGAGCTCCAGGGGCCAGGCTCATGGCCCAGCTTCTCCCCCTGTGATATTAAAGGCCCACACAGCACCTCCACAGGACCTCCACAGCCACACACACACATGCCTCTCTCCCCTGTATCAGAGCTCCAGGGGCCAGGCTCATGGCCCAGCTTCTCCCCCTGTGATATTAAAGGCCCACACAGCACCTCCACAGGACCTCCACAGCCACACACACATGCCTCTCTGC
>NW_027273964.1:15000-17500 GCF_046630095.1 Trachinotus anak | reverse complement strand
TGGCCCAGCTTCTCCCCCTGTGATATTAAAGGCCCACACAGCACCTCCACAGGACCTCCACAGCCACACACACACACATGCCTCTCTCCCCTGTATCAGAGCTCCAGGGGCCAGGCTCACGGCCCAGCTTCTCCCCCTGTGATATTAAAGGCCCACACAGCACCTCCACAGGACCTCCACAGCCACACACACATGCTTCTCTCCCCTGTATCAGAGCTCCAGGGGCCAGGCTCATGGCCCAGCTTCTCCCCCTGTGATATTAAAGGCCCACACAGCACCTCCACAGGACCTCCACAGCCACACACACACATGCCTCTCTCCCCTGTATCAGAGCTCCAGGGGCCAGGCTCATGGCCCAGCTTCTCCCCCTGTGATATTAAAGGCCCACACAGCACCTCCACAGGACCTCCACAGCCACACACACATGCCTCTCTGCCCCTGTGTCAGAGCTCCAGCACCCAGGCATATCACCCAGCCACTGGCCCTGTGACATTAAAGGGCCACACAGCACCTCCACAGGACCTCCACAGCCACACACACATGCCTCTCTCCCCTGTATCAGAGCTCCAGGAGCCAGGCTCATGGCCCAGCTTCTCCCCCTGTGATATTAAAGGCCCACACAGCACCTCCACAGGACCTCCACAGCCACACATCCATGCCTCTCTCCCCCTGTGTCAGAGCTCCAGGAGCCAGGCATATCACCCAGCCACTGGCCCTGTGATATTAAAGGGCCACACAGCACCTCCACAGGACCTCCACAGCCACACACACATGCTTCTCTCCCCTGTATCAGAGCTCCAGGGGCCAGGCTCATGGCCCAGCTTCTCCCCCTGTGATATTAAAGGCCCACACAGCACCTCCACAGGACCTCCACAGCCACACACACACACATGCCTCTCTCCCCTGTATCAGAGCTCCAGGGGCCAGGCTCACGGCCCAGCTTCTCCCCCTGTGATATTAAAGGCCCACACAGCACCTCCACAGGACCTCCACAGCCACACACACATGCCTCTCTGCCCCTGTGTCAGAGCTCCAGCACCCAGGCATATCACCCAGCCACTGGCCCTGTGACATTAAAGGGCCACACAGGACCTCCACAGCCACACACACACATGCCTCTCTCCCCTGTATCAGAGCTCCAGGGGCCAGGCTCATGGCCCAGCTTCTCCCCCTGTGATATTAAAGGCCCACACAGCACCTCCACAGGACCTCCACAGCCACACACACATGCCTCTCTGGCCCTGTGTCAGAGCTCCAGCACCCAGGCATATCACCCAGCCACTGGCCCTGTGATATTAAAGGCCCACACAGCACCTCCACAGCCACACATCCATGCCTCTCTCCCCTGTATCAGAGCTCCAGGAGCCAGGCTAATGGCCCAGCTTCTCCCCCTGTGATATTAAAGGCCCACACAGCACCTCCACAGGACCTCCACAGCCACACACACATGCCTCTCTCCCCTGTATCAGAGCTCCAGGGGCCAGGCTCATGGCCCAGCTTCTCCCCCTGTGATATTAAAGGCCCACACAGCACCTCCACAGGACCTCCACAGCCACACATCCATGCCTCTATCCCCCTGTGTCAGAGCTCCAGCACCCAGGCATATCACCCAGCCACTGGCCCTGTGACATTAAAGGGCCACACATCACCCCCATAGGACCTCCACAGCCACACACACATGCCTCTCTCCCCTGTATCAGAGCTCCAGCACCCAGGCATATCACCCAGCCACTGGCCCTGTGACATTAAAGGGCCACACATCACCCCCATAGGACCTCCACAGCCACACACACATGCCTCTCTCCCCTGTATCAGAGCTCCAGCACCCAGGCTCATGGCCCAGCTTCTCCCCCTGTGATATTAAAGGCCCACACAGCACCTCCACAGGACCTCCACAGCCACACACACATGCCTCTCTGGCCCTGTGTCAGAGCTCCAGCACCCAGGCATATCACCCAGCCACTGGCCCTGTGATATTAAAGGCCCACACAGCACCTCCACAGCCACACATCCATGCCTCTCTCCCCCTGTGTCAGAGCTCCAGCACCCAGGCATATCACCCAGCCACTGGCCCTGTGACATTAAAGGGCCACACAGCACCTCCACAGGACCTCCACAGCCACACACACATGCTTCTCTCCCCTGTATCAGAGCTCCAGGGGCCAGGCTCATGGCCCAGCTTCTCCCCCTGTGATATTAAAGGCCCACACAGCACCTCCACAGGACCTCCACAGCCACACACACACATGCCTCTCTCCCCTGTATCAGAGCTCCAGGAGCCAGGCATATCACCCAGCCACTGGCCCTGTGACATTAAAGGGCCACACAGCACCTCCACAGCCACACATCCATGCTTCTCCTCCCCTGTATAACACCACCACCTCCTACCTACCTACCTACCTCCCTCCCTCCCTCCCTCCCTGCCTGCCTGCCTGCCTGCCTGCCTGCCTGCCTGCCTGCCTCCCTCCCTCCGTCCCTCATCATCTAACCCTCCAGGGAC
>NW_027273964.1:2500-5000 GCF_046630095.1 Trachinotus anak | reverse complement strand
AAGGCCCACACAGCACCTCCACAGGACCTCCACAGCCACACACACACATGCCTCTCTCCCCTGTATCAGAGCTCCAGGGGCCAGGCTCATGGCCCAGCTTCTCCCCCTGTGATATTAAAGGCCCACACAGCACCTCCACAGGACCTCCACAGCCACACACACATGCCTCTCTGCCCCTGTGTCAGAGCTCCAGCACCCAGGCATATCACCCAGCCACTGGCCCTGTGACATTAAAGGGCCACACAGCACCTCCACAGGACCTCCACAGCCACACACACATGCCTCTCTCCCCTGTATCAGAGCTCCAGGAGCCAGGCTCATGGCCCAGCTTCTCCCCCTGTGATATTAAAGGCCCACACAGCACCTCCACAGGACCTCCACAGCCACACATCCATGCCTCTCTCCCCCTGTGTCAGAGCTCCAGGAGCCAGGCATATCACCCAGCCACTGGCCCTGTGATATTAAAGGGCCACACAGCACCTCCACAGGACCTCCACAGCCACACACACATGCTTCTCTCCCCTGTATCAGAGCTCCAGGGGCCAGGCTCATGGCCCAGCTTCTCCCCCTGTGATATTAAAGGCCCACACAGCACCTCCACAGGACCTCCACAGCCACACACACACACATGCCTCTCTCCCCTGTATCAGAGCTCCAGGGGCCAGGCTCACGGCCCAGCTTCTCCCCCTGTGATATTAAAGGCCCACACAGCACCTCCACAGGACCTCCACAGCCACACACACATGCTTCTCTCCCCTGTATCAGAGCTCCAGGGGCCAGGCTCATGGCCCAGCTTCTCCCCCTGTGATATTAAAGGCCCACACAGCACCTCCACAGGACCTCCACAGCCACACACACACATGCCTCTCTCCCCTGTATCAGAGCTCCAGGGGCCAGGCTCATGGCCCAGCTTCTCCCCCTGTGATATTAAAGGCCCACACAGCACCTCCACAGGACCTCCACAGCCACACACACATGCCTCTCTGCCCCTGTGTCAGAGCTCCAGCACCCAGGCATATCACCCAGCCACTGGCCCTGTGACATTAAAGGGCCACACAGCACCTCCACAGGACCTCCACAGCCACACACACATGCCTCTCTCCCCTGTATCAGAGCTCCAGGAGCCAGGCTCATGGCCCAGCTTCTCCCCCTGTGATATTAAAGGCCCACACAGCACCTCCACAGGACCTCCACAGCCACACATCCATGCCTCTCTCCCCCTGTGTCAGAGCTCCAGGAGCCAGGCATATCACCCAGCCACTGGCCCTGTGATATTAAAGGGCCACACAGCACCTCCACAGGACCTCCACAGCCACACACACATGCTTCTCTCCCCTGTATCAGAGCTCCAGGGGCCAGGCTCATGGCCCAGCTTCTCCCCCTGTGATATTAAAGGCCCACACAGCACCTCCACAGGACCTCCACAGCCACACACACACACATGCCTCTCTCCCCTGTATCAGAGCTCCAGGGGCCAGGCTCACGGCCCAGCTTCTCCCCCTGTGATATTAAAGGCCCACACAGCACCTCCACAGGACCTCCACAGCCACACACACATGCCTCTCTGCCCCTGTGTCAGAGCTCCAGCACCCAGGCATATCACCCAGCCACTGGCCCTGTGACATTAAAGGGCCACACAGGACCTCCACAGCCACACACACACATGCCTCTCTCCCCTGTATCAGAGCTCCAGGGGCCAGGCTCATGGCCCAGCTTCTCCCCCTGTGATATTAAAGGCCCACACAGCACCTCCACAGGACCTCCACAGCCACACACACATGCCTCTCTGGCCCTGTGTCAGAGCTCCAGCACCCAGGCATATCACCCAGCCACTGGCCCTGTGATATTAAAGGCCCACACAGCACCTCCACAGCCACACATCCATGCCTCTCTCCCCTGTATCAGAGCTCCAGGAGCCAGGCTAATGGCCCAGCTTCTCCCCCTGTGATATTAAAGGCCCACACAGCACCTCCACAGGACCTCCACAGCCACACACACATGCCTCTCTCCCCTGTATCAGAGCTCCAGGGGCCAGGCTCATGGCCCAGCTTCTCCCCCTGTGATATTAAAGGCCCACACAGCACCTCCACAGGACCTCCACAGCCACACATCCATGCCTCTATCCCCCTGTGTCAGAGCTCCAGCACCCAGGCATATCACCCAGCCACTGGCCCTGTGACATTAAAGGGCCACACATCACCCCCATAGGACCTCCACAGCCACACACACATGCCTCTCTCCCCTGTATCAGAGCTCCAGCACCCAGGCATATCACCCAGCCACTGGCCCTGTGACATTAAAGGGCCACACATCACCCCCATAGGACCTCCACAGCCACACACACATGCCTCTCTCCCCTGTATCAGAGCTCCAGCACCCAGGCTCATGGCCCAGCTTCTCCCCCTGTGATATTAAAGGCCCACACAGCACCTCCACAGGACCTCCACAGCCACACACACATGCCTCTCTGGCCCTGTGTCAGAGCTCCAGCACCCAGGCA
>NW_027273963.1:30000-32500 GCF_046630095.1 Trachinotus anak | reverse complement strand
CCGGAGGAACCGTCCGCCCGAACACCAGCGCTGGGCTGGCCGGCGGGGGCCCTCCGATGGCGGGTCACGTGTGCCGCTCGGTCAGTGGGTGAAAGAAGAAGAGAACCGCAGCTTTGAGAGGGGCCGAGCTGCCCGCGGCAGTCCGTTTCGCACCCCTCTCGGGTCGGCCCACGCGTCCCCGGCGCCCTCGGGGCCGATCCCTGGAGGTTCACGTTTCCGAAAACTGGGTTTCTGAAATCGTGCGAAAGGTGTTTTGAAAAACAGGGAGAGACCGGCTCGCACCGAGGGCAGGAGAAGGTAAGAGAGGGGAAATTTCTAGTTTCGCCGAACGGTCCCCCTCTTTACCTTCCTCGGTGTAACACTTAGAAAAATTTGCGGTCAAAGTTTTACACCGAGGAAGGTAAGAGAGGGGAAACTTCTAGTTTCGCCGACCGGTCCCCCTCTTTACCTTCCTCGGTGTAACACTTTGAAAAATTTGCGGTCAAAGTTTTACACCGAGGAAGGTAAGAGAGGGGAAACTTCTAGTTTCGCCGACCGGTCCCCCTCTTTACCTTCCTCGGTGTAACACTTTGAAAAATTTGCGGTCAAAGTTTTACACCGAGGAAGGTAAGAGAGGGGAAACTTCTAGTTTCGCCGACCGGTCCCCCTCTTTACCTTCCTCGGTGTAACACTTTGAAAAATTTGCGGTCAAAGTTTTACACCGAGGAAGGTAAGAGAGGGGAAACTTCTAGTTTCGCCGACCGGTCCCCCTCTTTACCTTCCTCGGTGTAAGACTTTGAAAAACTGGCGGTCAAAGTTTTACACCGAGGAAGGTAAAGAGGGGAGTGGAGCGGAGACTCTAGATATTTGCCTTCTCCAAAGCCACATCCATGCTCCCCCTGTATCAGAGCTCCAGGGGCCAGGCTCATGGCCCAGCTTCTCCCCCTGTGATATTAAAGGCCCACACAGCACCTCCACAGGACCTCCACAGCCACACACACACACACACACACATGCCTCTCTGCCCCTGTGTCAGAGCTCCAGCACCCAGGCAGATCACCCAGCCACTGGGCCTGTGACATTAAAGGGCCACACAGCACCTCCACAGCCACACATCCATGCTTCTCTCCCCTGTATCAGAGCTCCAGGGGCCAGGCTCATGGCCCAGCTTCTCCCCCTGTGATATTAAAGGCCCACACAGCACCTCCACAGGACCTCCACAGCCACACACACACATGCCTCTCTCCCCTGTGTCAGAGCTCCAGGAGCCAGGCATATCACCCAGCCACTGGCCCTGTGACATTAAAGGGCCACACAGCACCTCCACAGGACCTCCACAGCCACACACACATGCCTCTCTCCCCTGTATCAGAGCTCCAGGGGCCAGGCTCATGGCCCAGCTTCTCCCCCTGTGATATTAAAGGGCCACACAGCACCTCCACAGGACCTCCACAGCCACACACACATGCCTCTCTGGCCCTGTGTCAGAGCTCCAGCACCCAGGCATATCACCCAGCCACTGGCCCTGTGATATTAAAGGCCCACACAGCACCTCCACAGCCACACATCCATGCCTCTCTCCCCTGTATCAGAGCTCCAGGAGCCAGGCTAATGGCCCAGCTTCTCCCCCTGTGATATTAAAGGCCCACACAGCACCTCCACAGCCACACATCCATGCCTCTCTCCCCTGTATCAGAGCTCCAGGAGCCAGGCTAATGGCCCAGCTTCTCCCCCTGTGATATTAAAGGCCCACACAGCACCTCCACAGGACCTCCACAGCCACACACACATGCTTCTCTCCCCTGTATCAGAGCTCCAGGGGCCAGGCTCATGGCCCAGCTTCTCCCCCTGTGATATTAAAGGCACACACAGCACCTCCACAGGACCTCCACAGCCACACATCCATGCCTCTCTCCCCTGTATCAGAGCTCCAGGAGCCAGGCTAATGGCCCAGCTTCTCCCCCTGTGATATTAAAGGCCCACACAGCACCTCCACAGCCACACATCCATGCCTCTCTCCCCTGTATCAGAGCTCCAGGAGCCAGGCTAATGGCCCAGCTTCTCCCCCTGTGATATTAAAGGCCCACACAGCACCTCCACAGGACCTCCACAGCCACACACACATGCTTCTCTCCCCTGTATCAGAGCTCCAGGGGCCAGGCTCATGGCCCAGCTTCTCCCCCTGTGATATTAAAGGCACACACAGCACCTCCACAGGACCTCCACAGCCACACACACATGCCTCTCTCCCCTGTATCAGAGCTCCAGGGGCCAGGCTCATGGCCCAGCTTCTCCCCCTGTGATATTAAAGGCCCACACAGCACCTCCACAGGACCTCCACAGCCACACATCCATGCCTCTATCCCCCTGTGTCAGAGCTCCAGCACCCAGGCATATCACCCAGCCACTGGCCCTGTGACATTAAAGGGCCACACATCACCCCCATAGGACCTCCACAGCCACACACACATGCCTCTCTCCCCTGTATCAGAGCTCCAGCACCCAGGCTCATGGCCCAGCT
>NW_027273960.1:227500-230000 GCF_046630095.1 Trachinotus anak | reverse complement strand
ACCCCCTCCGCGCCTCGGAGCCCCCCCTGGGCCATGGAGGCGAACCCGCAGGCCGGAGGAACCGTCCGCCCGAACACCAGCGCTGGGCTGGCCGGCGGGGGCCCTCCGATGGCGGGTCACGTGTGCCGCTCGGTCAGTGGGTGAAAGAAGAAGAGAACCGCAGCTTTGAGAGGGGCCGAGCTGCCCGCGGCAGTCCGTTTCGCACCCCTCTCGGGTCGGCCCACGCGTCCCCGGCGCCCTCGGGGCCGATCCCTGGAGGTTCACGTTTCCGAAAACTGGGTTTCTGAAATCGTGCGAAAGGTGTTTTGAAAAACAGGGAGAGACCGGCTCGCACCGAGGGCAGGAGAAGGTAAGAGAGGGGAAATTTCTAGTTTCGCCGAACGGTCCCCCTCTTTACCTTCCTCGGTGTAACACTTAGAAAAATTTGCGGTCAAAGTTTTACACCGAGGAAGGTAAGAGAGGGGAAACTTCTAGTTTCGCCGACCGGTCCCCCTCTTTACCTTCCTCGGTGTAACACTTTGAAAAATTTGCGGTCAAAGTTTTACACCGAGGAAGGTAAGAGAGGGGAAACTTCTAGTTTCGCCGACCGGTCCCCCTCTTTACCTTCCTCGGTGTAACACTTTGAAAAATTTGCGGTCAAAGTTTTACACCGAGGAAGGTAAGAGAGGGGAAACTTCTAGTTTCGCCGACCGGTCCCCCTCTTTACCTTCCTCGGTGTAACACTTTGAAAAATTTGCGGTCAAAGTTTTACACCGAGGAAGGTAAGAGAGGGGAAACTTCTAGTTTCGCCGACCGGTCCCCCTCTTTACCTTCCTCGGTGTAAGACTTTGAAAAACTGGCGGTCAAAGTTTTACACCGAGGAAGGTAAAGAGGGGAGTGGAGCGGAGACTCTAGATATTTGCCTTCTCCAAAGCCACATCCATGCTCCCCCTGTATCAGAGCTCCAGGGGCCAGGCTCATGGCCCAGCTTCTCCCCCTGTGATATTAAAGGCCCACACAGCACCTCCACAGGACCTCCACAGCCACACACACACACACACATGCCTCTCTGCCCCTGTGTCAGAGCTCCAGCACCCAGGCAGATCACCCAGCCACTGGGCCTGTGACATTAAAGGGCCACACAGCACCTCCACAGCCACACACACATGCTTCTCTCCCCTGTATCAGAGCTCCAGGGGCCAGGCTCATGGCCCAGCTTCTCCCCCTGTGATATTAAAGGCCCACACAGCACCTCCACAGGACCTCCACAGCCACACATCCATGCCTCTCTCCCCCTGTGTCAGAGCTCCAGCACCCAGGCATATCACCCAGCCACTGGCCCTGTGATATTAAAGGGCCACACAGCACCTCCACAGGACCTCCACAGCCACACACACATGCTTCTCTCCCCTGTATCAGAGCTCCAGGGGCCAGGCTCATGGCCCAGCTTCTCCCCCTGTGATATTAAAGGCCCACACAGCACCTCCACAGGACCTCCACAGCCACACACACACATGCCTCTCTCCCCTGTATCAGAGCTCCAGGGGCCAGGCTCATGGCCCAGCTTCTCCCCCTGTGATATTAAAGGCCCACACAGCACCTCCACAGGACCTCCACAGCCACACACACATGCCTCTCTGCCCCTGTGTCAGAGCTCCAGCACCCAGGCATATCACCCAGCCACTGGCCCTGTGACATTAAAGGGCCACACAGGACCTCCACAGCCACACACACATGCCTCTCTCCCCTGTATCAGAGCTCCAGGGGCCAGGCTCATGGCCCAGCTTCTCCCCCTGTGATATTAAAGGCCCACACAGCACCTCCACAGGACCTCCACAGCCACACACACATGCCTCTCTCCCCTGTATCAGAGCTCCAGGGGCCAGGCTCATGGCCCAGCTTCTCCCCCTGTGATATTAAAGGCCCACACAGCACCTCCACAGGACCTCCACAGCCACACATCCATGCCTCTATCCCCCTGTGTCAGAGCTCCAGCACCCAGGCATATCACCCAGCCACTGGCCCTGTGACATTAAAGGGCCACACATCACCCCCATAGGACCTCCACAGCCACACACACATGCCTCTCTCCCCTGTATCAGAGCTCCAGGGGCCAGGCTCATGGCCCAGCTTCTCCCCCTGTGATATTAAAGGCCCACACAGCACCTCCACAGGACCTCCACAGCCACACACACATGCCTCTCTGCCCCTGTGTCAGAGCTCCAGCACCCAGGCATATCACCCAGCCACTGGCCCTGTGACATTAAAGGGCCACACAGGACCTCCACAGCCACACACACACATGCCTCTCTCCCCTGTATCAGAGCTCCAGGGGCCAGGCTCATGGCCCAGCTTCTCCCCCTGTGATATTAAAGGCCCACACAGCACCTCCACAGGACCTCCACAGCCACACACACATGCCTCTCTGGCCCTGTGTCAGAGCTCCAGCACCCAGGCATATCACCCAGCCACTGGCCCTGTGATATTAAAGGCCCACACAGCACCTCCACAGCCACACATC
>NW_027273960.1:192500-195000 GCF_046630095.1 Trachinotus anak | reverse complement strand
GGCCGATCCCTGGAGGTTCACGTTTCCGAAAACTGGGTTTCTGAAATCGTGCGAAAGGTGTTTTGAAAAACAGGGAGAGACCGGCTCGCACCGAGGGCAGGAGAAGGTAAGAGAGGGGAAATTTCTAGTTTCGCCGAACGGTCCCCCTCTTTACCTTCCTCGGTGTAACACTTAGAAAAATTTGCGGTCAAAGTTTTACACCGAGGAAGGTAAGAGAGGGGAAACTTCTAGTTTCGCCGACCGGTCCCCCTCTTTACCTTCCTCGGTGTAACACTTTGAAAAATTTGCGGTCAAAGTTTTACACCGAGGAAGGTAAGAGAGGGGAAACTTCTAGTTTCGCCGACCGGTCCCCCTCTTTACCTTCCTCGGTGTAACACTTTGAAAAATTTGCGGTCAAAGTTTTACACCGAGGAAGGTAAGAGAGGGGAAACTTCTAGTTTCGCCGACCGGTCCCCCTCTTTACCTTCCTCGGTGTAACACTTTGAAAAATTTGCGGTCAAAGTTTTACACCGAGGAAGGTAAGAGAGGGGAAACTTCTAGTTTCGCCGACCGGTCCCCCTCTTTACCTTCCTCGGTGTAAGACTTTGAAAAACTGGCGGTCAAAGTTTTACACCGAGGAAGGTAAAGAGGGGAGTGGAGCGGAGACTCTAGATATTTGCCTTCTCCAAAGCCACATCCATGCTCCCCCTGTATCAGAGCTCCAGGGGCCAGGCTCATGGCCCAGCTTCTCCCCCTGTGATATTAAAGGCCCACACAGCACCTCCACAGGACCTCCACAGCCACACACACACACACACACATGCCTCTCTGCCCCTGTGTCAGAGCTCCAGCACCCAGGCAGATCACCCAGCCACTGGGCCTGTGACATTAAAGGGCCACACAGCACCTCCACAGCCACACACACATGCTTCTCTCCCCTGTATCAGAGCTCCAGGGGCCAGGCTCATGGCCCAGCTTCTCCCCCTGTGATATTAAAGGCCCACACAGCACCTCCACAGGACCTCCACAGCCACACATCCATGCCTCTCTCCCCCTGTGTCAGAGCTCCAGCACCCAGGCATATCACCCAGCCACTGGCCCTGTGATATTAAAGGGCCACACAGCACCTCCACAGGACCTCCACAGCCACACACACATGCTTCTCTCCCCTGTATCAGAGCTCCAGGGGCCAGGCTCATGGCCCAGCTTCTCCCCCTGTGATATTAAAGGCCCACACAGCACCTCCACAGGACCTCCACAGCCACACACACACATGCCTCTCTCCCCTGTATCAGAGCTCCAGGGGCCAGGCTCATGGCCCAGCTTCTCCCCCTGTGATATTAAAGGCCCACACAGCACCTCCACAGGACCTCCACAGCCACACACACATGCCTCTCTGCCCCTGTGTCAGAGCTCCAGCACCCAGGCATATCACCCAGCCACTGGCCCTGTGACATTAAAGGGCCACACAGGACCTCCACAGCCACACACACATGCCTCTCTCCCCTGTATCAGAGCTCCAGGGGCCAGGCTCATGGCCCAGCTTCTCCCCCTGTGATATTAAAGGCCCACACAGCACCTCCACAGGACCTCCACAGCCACACACACATGCCTCTCTCCCCTGTATCAGAGCTCCAGGGGCCAGGCTCATGGCCCAGCTTCTCCCCCTGTGATATTAAAGGCCCACACAGCACCTCCACAGGACCTCCACAGCCACACATCCATGCCTCTATCCCCCTGTGTCAGAGCTCCAGCACCCAGGCATATCACCCAGCCACTGGCCCTGTGACATTAAAGGGCCACACATCACCCCCATAGGACCTCCACAGCCACACACACATGCCTCTCTCCCCTGTATCAGAGCTCCAGGGGCCAGGCTCATGGCCCAGCTTCTCCCCCTGTGATATTAAAGGCCCACACAGCACCTCCACAGGACCTCCACAGCCACACACACATGCCTCTCTGCCCCTGTGTCAGAGCTCCAGCACCCAGGCATATCACCCAGCCACTGGCCCTGTGACATTAAAGGGCCACACAGGACCTCCACAGCCACACACACACATGCCTCTCTCCCCTGTATCAGAGCTCCAGGGGCCAGGCTCATGGCCCAGCTTCTCCCCCTGTGATATTAAAGGCCCACACAGCACCTCCACAGGACCTCCACAGCCACACACACATGCCTCTCTGGCCCTGTGTCAGAGCTCCAGCACCCAGGCATATCACCCAGCCACTGGCCCTGTGATATTAAAGGCCCACACAGCACCTCCACAGCCACACATCCATGCCTCTCTCCCCCTGTGTCAGAGCTCCAGCACCCAGGCATATCACCCAGCCACTGGCCCTGTGACATTAAAGGGCCACACAGCACCTCCACAGGACCTCCACAGCCACACACACATGCTTCTCTCCCCTGTATCAGAGCTCCAGGGGCCAGGCTCATGGCCCAGCTTCTCCCCCTGTGATATTAAAGGCCCACACAGCACCTCCACAGGACCTCCACAGCCACACACACATGCCTCTC
>NW_027273960.1:180000-182500 GCF_046630095.1 Trachinotus anak | reverse complement strand
CCCCTGTATCAGAGCTCCAGGGGCCAGGCTCATGGCCCAGCTTCTCCCCCTGTGATATTAAAGGCCCACACAGCACCTCCACAGGACCTCCACAGCCACACATCCATGCCTCTCTCCCCCTGTGTCAGAGCTCCAGCACCCAGGCATATCACCCAGCCACTGGCCCTGTGATATTAAAGGGCCACACAGCACCTCCACAGGACCTCCACAGCCACACACACATGCTTCTCTCCCCTGTATCAGAGCTCCAGGGGCCAGGCTCATGGCCCAGCTTCTCCCCCTGTGATATTAAAGGCCCACACAGCACCTCCACAGGACCTCCACAGCCACACACACACATGCCTCTCTCCCCTGTATCAGAGCTCCAGGGGCCAGGCTCATGGCCCAGCTTCTCCCCCTGTGATATTAAAGGCCCACACAGCACCTCCACAGGACCTCCACAGCCACACACACATGCCTCTCTGCCCCTGTGTCAGAGCTCCAGCACCCAGGCATATCACCCAGCCACTGGCCCTGTGACATTAAAGGGCCACACAGGACCTCCACAGCCACACACACATGCCTCTCTCCCCTGTATCAGAGCTCCAGGGGCCAGGCTCATGGCCCAGCTTCTCCCCCTGTGATATTAAAGGCCCACACAGCACCTCCACAGGACCTCCACAGCCACACATCCATGCCTCTCTCCCCCTGTGTCAGAGCTCCAGCACCCAGGCATATCACCCAGCCACTGGCCCTGTGATATTAAAGGGCCACACAGCACCTCCACAGGACCTCCACAGCCACACACACATGCTTCTCTCCCCTGTATCAGAGCTCCAGGGGCCAGGCTCATGGCCCAGCTTCTCCCCCTGTGATATTAAAGGCCCACACAGCACCTCCACAGGACCTCCACAGCCACACACACACATGCCTCTCTCCCCTGTATCAGAGCTCCAGGGGCCAGGCTCATGGCCCAGCTTCTCCCCCTGTGATATTAAAGGCCCACACAGCACCTCCACAGGACCTCCACAGCCACACACACATGCCTCTCTGCCCCTGTGTCAGAGCTCCAGCACCCAGGCATATCACCCAGCCACTGGCCCTGTGACATTAAAGGGCCACACAGGACCTCCACAGCCACACACACATGCCTCTCTCCCCTGTATCAGAGCTCCAGGGGCCAGGCTCATGGCCCAGCTTCTCCCCCTGTGATATTAAAGGCCCACACAGCACCTCCACAGGACCTCCACAGCCACACACACATGCCTCTCTCCCCTGTATCAGAGCTCCAGGGGCCAGGCTCATGGCCCAGCTTCTCCCCCTGTGATATTAAAGGCCCACACAGCACCTCCACAGGACCTCCACAGCCACACATCCATGCCTCTATCCCCCTGTGTCAGAGCTCCAGCACCCAGGCATATCACCCAGCCACTGGCCCTGTGACATTAAAGGGCCACACATCACCCCCATAGGACCTCCACAGCCACACACACATGCCTCTCTCCCCTGTATCAGAGCTCCAGGGGCCAGGCTCATGGCCCAGCTTCTCCCCCTGTGATATTAAAGGCCCACACAGCACCTCCACAGGACCTCCACAGCCACACACACATGCCTCTCTGCCCCTGTGTCAGAGCTCCAGCACCCAGGCATATCACCCAGCCACTGGCCCTGTGACATTAAAGGGCCACACAGGACCTCCACAGCCACACACACACATGCCTCTCTCCCCTGTATCAGAGCTCCAGGGGCCAGGCTCATGGCCCAGCTTCTCCCCCTGTGATATTAAAGGCCCACACAGCACCTCCACAGGACCTCCACAGCCACACACACATGCCTCTCTGGCCCTGTGTCAGAGCTCCAGCACCCAGGCATATCACCCAGCCACTGGCCCTGTGATATTAAAGGCCCACACAGCACCTCCACAGCCACACATCCATGCCTCTCTCCCCCTGTGTCAGAGCTCCAGCACCCAGGCATATCACCCAGCCACTGGCCCTGTGACATTAAAGGGCCACACAGCACCTCCACAGGACCTCCACAGCCACACACACATGCTTCTCTCCCCTGTATCAGAGCTCCAGGGGCCAGGCTCATGGCCCAGCTTCTCCCCCTGTGATATTAAAGGCCCACACAGCACCTCCACAGGACCTCCACAGCCACACACACATGCCTCTCTGGCCCTGTGTCAGAGCTCCAGCACCCAGGCATATCACCCAGCCACTGGCCCTGTGATATTAAAGGCCCACACAGCACCTCCACAGCCACACATCCATGCCTCTCTCCCCCTGTGTCAGAGCTCCAGCACCCAGGCATATCACCCAGCCACTGGCCCTGTGACATTAAAGGGCCACACAGCACCTCCACAGGACCTCCACAGCCACACACACATGCTTCTCTCCCCTGTATCAGAGCTCCAGGGGCCAGGCTCATGGCCCAGCTTCTCCCCCTGTGATATTAAAGGCCCACACAGCACCTCCACAGGACCTCCACAGCCACACACACACATGCCTCTCTCCCCTGT
>NW_027273960.1:112500-115000 GCF_046630095.1 Trachinotus anak | reverse complement strand
TCAGTGGGTGAAAGAAGAAGAGAACCGCAGCTTTGAGAGGGGCCGAGCTGCCCGCGGCAGTCCGTTTCGCACCCCTCTCGGGTCGGCCCACGCGTCCCCGGCGCCCTCGGGGCCGATCCCTGGAGGTTCACGTTTCCGAAAACTGGGTTTCTGAAATCGTGCGAAAGGTGTTTTGAAAAACAGGGAGAGACCGGCTCGCACCGAGGGCAGGAGAAGGTAAGAGAGGGGAAATTTCTAGTTTCGCCGAACGGTCCCCCTCTTTACCTTCCTCGGTGTAACACTTAGAAAAATTTGCGGTCAAAGTTTTACACCGAGGAAGGTAAGAGAGGGGAAACTTCTAGTTTCGCCGACCGGTCCCCCTCTTTACCTTCCTCGGTGTAACACTTTGAAAAATTTGCGGTCAAAGTTTTACACCGAGGAAGGTAAGAGAGGGGAAACTTCTAGTTTCGCCGACCGGTCCCCCTCTTTACCTTCCTCGGTGTAACACTTTGAAAAATTTGCGGTCAAAGTTTTACACCGAGGAAGGTAAGAGAGGGGAAACTTCTAGTTTCGCCGACCGGTCCCCCTCTTTACCTTCCTCGGTGTAACACTTTGAAAAATTTGCGGTCAAAGTTTTACACCGAGGAAGGTAAGAGAGGGGAAACTTCTAGTTTCGCCGACCGGTCCCCCTCTTTACCTTCCTCGGTGTAAGACTTTGAAAAACTGGCGGTCAAAGTTTTACACCGAGGAAGGTAAAGAGGGGAGTGGAGCGGAGACTCTAGATATTTGCCTTCTCCAAAGCCACATCCATGCTCCCCCTGTATCAGAGCTCCAGGGGCCAGGCTCATGGCCCAGCTTCTCCCCCTGTGATATTAAAGGCCCACACAGCACCTCCACAGGACCTCCACAGCCACACACACACATGCCTCTCTCCCCTGTGTCAGAGCTCCAGGAGCCAGGCATATCACCCAGCCACTGGCCCTGTGACATTAAAGGGCCACACAGCACCTCCACAGGACCTCCACAGCCACACACACATGCCTCTCTCCCCTGTATCAGAGCTCCAGGGGCCAGGCTCATGGCCCAGCTTCTCCCCCTGTGATATTAAAGGGCCACACAGCACCTCCACAGGACCTCCACAGCCACACACACATGCCTCTCTGCCCCTGTGTCAGAGCTCCAGCACCCAGGCATATCACCCAGCCACTGGCCCTGTGACATTAAAGGGCCACACAGGACCTCCACAGCCACACACACATGCCTCTCTCCCCTGTATCAGAGCTCCAGGGGCCAGGCTCATGGCCCAGCTTCTCCCCCTGTGATATTAAAGGGCCACACAGCACCTCCACAGGACCTCCACAGCCACACACACATGCCTCTCTGGCCCTGTGTCAGAGCTCCAGCACCCAGGCATATCACCCAGCCACTGGCCCTGTGATATTAAAGGCCCACACAGCACCTCCACAGCCACACATCCATGCCTCTCTCCCCTGTATCAGAGCTCCAGGAGCCAGGCTAATGGCCCAGCTTCTCCCCCTGTGATATTAAAGGCCCACACAGCACCTCCACAGCCACACATCCATGCCTCTCTCCCCTGTATCAGAGCTCCAGGAGCCAGGCTAATGGCCCAGCTTCTCCCCCTGTGATATTAAAGGCCCACACAGCACCTCCACAGGACCTCCACAGCCACACACACATGCTTCTCTCCCCTGTATCAGAGCTCCAGGGGCCAGGCTCATGGCCCAGCTTCTCCCCCTGTGATATTAAAGGCACACACAGCACCTCCACAGGACCTCCACAGCCACACACACATGCCTCTCTCCCCTGTATCAGAGCTCCAGGGGCCAGGCTCATGGCCCAGCTTCTCCCCCTGTGATATTAAAGGCCCACACAGCACCTCCACAGGACCTCCACAGCCACACATCCATGCCTCTATCCCCCTGTGTCAGAGCTCCAGCACCCAGGCATATCACCCAGCCACTGGCCCTGTGACATTAAAGGGCCACACATCACCCCCATAGGACCTCCACAGCCACACACACATGCCTCTCTCCCCTGTATCAGAGCTCCAGCACCCAGGCTCATGGCCCAGCTTCTCCCCCTGTGATATTAAAGGGCCACACATCACCCCCATAGGACCTCCACAGCCACACACACATGCCTCTCTCCCCTGTATCAGAGCTCCAGGAGCCAGGCTCATGGCCCAGCTTCTCCCCCTGTGATATTAAAGGCCCACACAGCACCTCCACAGCCACACATCCATGCCTCTCTCCCCTGTATCAGAGCTCCAGGGGCCAGGCTCATGGCCCAGCTTCTCCCCCTGTGATATTAAAGGCCCACACAGCACCTCCACAGGACCTCCACAGCCACACACACACATGCCTCTCTCCCCTGTATCAGAGCTCCAGGAGCCAGGCATATCACCCAGCCACTGGCCCTGTGACATTAAAGGGCCACACAGCACCTCCACAGCCACACATCCATGCTTCTCCTCCCCTGTATAACACCACCACCTCCTACC
>NW_027273958.1:70000-73916 GCF_046630095.1 Trachinotus anak | reverse complement strand
GGGCCTTTAATATCACAGGGCCAGTGGCTGGGTGATATGCCTGGGTGCTGGAGCTCTGACACAGGGCCAGAGAGGCATGTGTGTGTGGCTGTGGAGGTCCTGTGGAGGTGCTGTGTGGGCCTTTAATATCACAGGGGGAGAAGCTGGGCCATGAGCCTGGGTGCTGGAGCTCTGATACAGGGGAGAGAGGCATGTGTGTGTGGCTGTGGAGGTCCTATGGGGGTGATGTGTGGCCCTTTAATGTCACAGGGCCAGTGGCTGGGTGATATGCCTGGGTGCTGGAGCTCTGATACAGGGGAGAGAGGCATGTGTGTGTGGCTGTGGAGGTCCTATGGGGGTGATGTGTGGCCCTTTAATGTCACAGGGCCAGTGGCTGGGTGATATGCCTGGGTGCTGGAGCTCTGACACAGGGGGATAGAGGCATGGATGTGTGGCTGTGGAGGTCCTGTGGAGGTGCTGTGTGGGCCTTTAATATCACAGGGGGAGAAGCTGGGCCATGAGCCTGGCCCCTGGAGCTCTGATACAGGGGAGAGAGGCATGTGTGTGTGGCTGTGGAGGTCCTGTGGAGGTGCTGTGTGGGCCTTTAATATCACAGGGGGAGAAGCTGGGCCATTAGCCTGGCTCCTGGAGCTCTGATACAGGGGAGAGAGGCATGGATGTGTGGCTGTGGAGGTGCTGTGTGGGCCTTTAATATCACAGGGCCAGTGGCTGGGTGATATGCCTGGGTGCTGGAGCTCTGACACAGGGCCAGAGAGGCATGTGTGTGTGGCTGTGGAGGTCCTGTGGAGGTGCTGTGTGGGCCTTTAATATCACAGGGGGAGAAGCTGGGCCATGAGCCTGGCCCCTGGAGCTCTGATACAGGGGAGAGAGGCATGTGTGTGTGTGGCTGTGGAGGTCCTGTGTGGCCCTTTAATGTCACAGGGCCAGTGGCTGGGTGATATGCCTGGGTGCTGGAGCTCTGACACAGGGGCAGAGAGGCATGTGTGTGTGGCTGTGGAGGTCCTGTGGAGGTGCTGTGTGGGCCTTTAATATCACAGGGGGAGAAGCTGGGCCGTGAGCCTGGCCCCTGGAGCTCTGATACAGGGGAGAGAGGCATGTGTGTGTGTGTGGCTGTGGAGGTCCTGTGGAGGTGCTGTGTGGGCCTTTAATATCACAGGGGGAGAAGCTGGGCCATGAGCCTGGCCCCTGGAGCTCTGATACAGGGGAGAGAAGCATGTGTGTGTGGCTGTGGAGGTCCTGTGGAGGTGCTGTGTGGCCCTTTAATATCACAGGGCCAGTGGCTGGGTGATATGCCTGGCTCCTGGAGCTCTGACACAGGGGGAGAGAGGCATGGATGTGTGGCTGTGGAGGTCCTGTGGAGGTGCTGTGTGGGCCTTTAATATCACAGGGGGAGAAGCTGGGCCATGAGCCTGGCTCCTGGAGCTCTGATACAGGGGAGAGAGGCATGTGTGTGTGGCTGTGGAGGTCCTGTGGAGGTGCTGTGTGGCCCTTTAATGTCACAGGGCCAGTGGCTGGGTGATATGCCTGGGTGCTGGAGCTCTGACACAGGGGCAGAGAGGCATGTGTGTGTGGCTGTGGAGGTCCTGTGGAGGTGCTGTGTGGGCCTTTAATATCACAGGGGGAGAAGCTGGGCCATGAGCCTGGCCCCTGGAGCTCTGATACAGGGGAGAGAGGCATGTGTGTGTGTGGCTGTGGAGGTCCTGTGGAGGTGCTGTGTGGGCCTTTAATATCACAGGGGGAGAAGCTGGGCCATGAGCCTGGCCCCTGGAGCTCTGATACAGGGGAGAGAAGCATGTGTGTGTGGCTGTGGAGGTCCTGTGGAGGTGCTGTGTGGGCCTTTAATATCACAGGGGGAGAAGCTGGGCCGTGAGCCTGGCCCCTGGAGCTCTGATACAGGGGAGAGAGGCATGTGTGTGTGTGTGGCTGTGGAGGTCCTGTGGAGGTGCTGTGTGGGCCTTTAATATCACAGGGGGAGAAGCTGGGCCATGAGCCTGGCCCCTGGAGCTCTGATACAGGGGAGAGAAGCATGTGTGTGTGGCTGTGGAGGTCCTGTGGAGGTGCTGTGTGGCCCTTTAATATCACAGGGCCAGTGGCTGGGTGATATGCCTGGCTCCTGGAGCTCTGACACAGGGGGAGAGAGGCATGGATGTGTGGCTGTGGAGGTCCTGTGGAGGTGCTGTGTGGGCCTTTAATATCACAGGGGGAGAAGCTGGGCCATGAGCCTGGCTCCTGGAGCTCTGATACAGGGGAGAGAGGCATGTGTGTGTGGCTGTGGAGGTCCTGTGGAGGTGCTGTGTGGCCCTTTAATGTCACAGGGCCAGTGGCTGGGTGATATGCCTGGGTGCTGGAGCTCTGACACAGGGGCAGAGAGGCATGTGTGTGTGGCTGTGGAGGTCCTGTGGAGGTGCTGTGTGGGCCTTTAATATCACAGGGGGAGAAGCTGGGCCATGAGCCTGGCCCCTGGAGCTCTGATACAGGGGAGAGAGGCATGTGTGTGTGTGGCTGTGGAGGTCCTGTGGAGGTGCTGTGTGGGCCTTTAATATCACAGGGGGAGAAGCTGGGCCATGAGCCTGGCCCCTGGAGCTCTGATACAGGGGAGAGAAGCATGTGTGTGTGGCTGTGGAGGTCCTGTGGAGGTGCTGTGTGGCCCTTTAATATCACAGGGCCAGTGGCTGGGTGATATGCCTGGCTCCTGGAGCTCTGATACAGGGGAGAGAGGCATGTGTGTGTGGCTGTGGAGGTCCTGTGGAGGTGCTGTGTGGGCCTTTAATATCACAGGGGGAGAAGCTGGGCCATGAGCCTGGCCCCTGGAGCTCTGATACAGGGGAGAGAGGCATGTGTGTGTGGCTGTGGAGGTCCTGTGTGGCCCTTTAATGTCACAGGGCCAGTGGCTGGGTGATATGCCTGGGTGCTGGAGCTCTGACACAGGGGGAGAGAGGCATGTGTGTGTGGCTGTGGAGGTCCTGTGGAGGTGCTGTGTGGCCCTTTAATGTCACAGGGCCAGTGGCTGGGTGATATGCCTGGCTCCTGGAGCTCTGACACAGGGGAGAGAGGCATGTGTGTGTGTGGCTGTGGAGGTCCTGTGGAGGTGCTGTGTGGGCCTTTAATATCACAGGGGGAGAAGCTGGGCCATGAGCCTGGCCCCTGGAGCTCTGATACAGGGGAGAGAAGCATGTGTGTGTGGCTGTGGAGGTGCTGTGTGGCCCTTTAATGTCACAGGCCCAGTGGCTGGGTGATCTGCCTGGGTGCTGGAGCTCTGACACAGGGGCAGAGAGGCATGTGTGTGTGTGTGTGTGTGGCTGTGGAGGTCCTGTGGAGGTGCTGTGTGGGCCTTTAATATCACAGGGGGAGAAGCTGGGCCATGAGCCTGGCCCCTGGAGCTCTGATACAGGGGGAGCATGGATGTGGCTTTGGAGAAGGCAAATATCTAGAGTCTCCGCTCCACTCCCCTCTTTACCTTCCTCGGTGTAAAACTTTGACCGCCAGTTTTTCAAAGTCTTACACCGAGGAAGGTAAAGAGGGGGACCGGTCGGCGAAACTAGAAGTTTCCCCTCTCTTACCTTCCTCGGTGTAAAACTTTGACCGCAAATTTTTCAAAGTGTTACACCGAGGAAGGTAAAGAGGGGGACCGGTCGGCGAAACTAGAAGTTTCCCCTCTCTTACCTTCCTCGGTGTAAAACTTTGACCGCAAATTTTTCAAAGTGTTACACCGAGGAAGGTAAAGAGGGGGACCGGTCGGCGAAACTAGAAGTTTCCCCTCTCTTACCTTCCTCGGTGTAAAACTTTGACCGCAAATTTTTCAAAGTGTTACACCGAGGAAGGTAAAGAGGGGGACCGGTCGGCGAAACTAGAAGTTTCCCCTCTCTTACCTTCCTCGGTGTAAAACTTTGACCGCAAATTTTTCAAAGTGTTACAC
>NW_027273958.1:57500-60000 GCF_046630095.1 Trachinotus anak | reverse complement strand
GGCATGTGTGTGTGTGGCTGTGGAGGTCCTGTGTGGCCCTTTAATGTCACAGGGCCAGTGGCTGGGTGATATGCCTGGGTGCTGGAGCTCTGACACAGGGGCAGAGAGGCATGTGTGTGTGGCTGTGGAGGTCCTGTGGAGGTGCTGTGTGGGCCTTTAATATCACAGGGGGAGAAGCTGGGCCGTGAGCCTGGCCCCTGGAGCTCTGATACAGGGGAGAGAGGCATGTGTGTGTGTGTGGCTGTGGAGGTCCTGTGGAGGTGCTGTGTGGGCCTTTAATATCACAGGGGGAGAAGCTGGGCCATGAGCCTGGCCCCTGGAGCTCTGATACAGGGGAGAGAAGCATGTGTGTGTGGCTGTGGAGGTCCTGTGGAGGTGCTGTGTGGCCCTTTAATATCACAGGGCCAGTGGCTGGGTGATATGCCTGGCTCCTGGAGCTCTGACACAGGGGGAGAGAGGCATGGATGTGTGGCTGTGGAGGTCCTGTGGAGGTGCTGTGTGGGCCTTTAATATCACAGGGGGAGAAGCTGGGCCATGAGCCTGGCTCCTGGAGCTCTGATACAGGGGAGAGAGGCATGTGTGTGTGGCTGTGGAGGTCCTGTGGAGGTGCTGTGTGGCCCTTTAATGTCACAGGGCCAGTGGCTGGGTGATATGCCTGGGTGCTGGAGCTCTGACACAGGGGCAGAGAGGCATGTGTGTGTGGCTGTGGAGGTCCTGTGGAGGTGCTGTGTGGGCCTTTAATATCACAGGGGGAGAAGCTGGGCCATGAGCCTGGCCCCTGGAGCTCTGATACAGGGGAGAGAGGCATGTGTGTGTGTGGCTGTGGAGGTCCTGTGGAGGTGCTGTGTGGGCCTTTAATATCACAGGGGGAGAAGCTGGGCCATGAGCCTGGCCCCTGGAGCTCTGATACAGGGGAGAGAAGCATGTGTGTGTGGCTGTGGAGGTCCTGTGGAGGTGCTGTGTGGGCCTTTAATATCACAGGGGGAGAAGCTGGGCCGTGAGCCTGGCCCCTGGAGCTCTGATACAGGGGAGAGAGGCATGTGTGTGTGTGTGGCTGTGGAGGTCCTGTGGAGGTGCTGTGTGGGCCTTTAATATCACAGGGGGAGAAGCTGGGCCATGAGCCTGGCCCCTGGAGCTCTGATACAGGGGAGAGAAGCATGTGTGTGTGGCTGTGGAGGTCCTGTGGAGGTGCTGTGTGGCCCTTTAATATCACAGGGCCAGTGGCTGGGTGATATGCCTGGCTCCTGGAGCTCTGACACAGGGGGAGAGAGGCATGGATGTGTGGCTGTGGAGGTCCTGTGGAGGTGCTGTGTGGGCCTTTAATATCACAGGGGGAGAAGCTGGGCCATGAGCCTGGCTCCTGGAGCTCTGATACAGGGGAGAGAGGCATGTGTGTGTGGCTGTGGAGGTCCTGTGGAGGTGCTGTGTGGCCCTTTAATGTCACAGGGCCAGTGGCTGGGTGATATGCCTGGGTGCTGGAGCTCTGACACAGGGGCAGAGAGGCATGTGTGTGTGGCTGTGGAGGTCCTGTGGAGGTGCTGTGTGGGCCTTTAATATCACAGGGGGAGAAGCTGGGCCATGAGCCTGGCCCCTGGAGCTCTGATACAGGGGAGAGAGGCATGTGTGTGTGTGGCTGTGGAGGTCCTGTGGAGGTGCTGTGTGGGCCTTTAATATCACAGGGGGAGAAGCTGGGCCATGAGCCTGGCCCCTGGAGCTCTGATACAGGGGAGAGAAGCATGTGTGTGTGGCTGTGGAGGTCCTGTGGAGGTGCTGTGTGGCCCTTTAATATCACAGGGCCAGTGGCTGGGTGATATGCCTGGCTCCTGGAGCTCTGATACAGGGGAGAGAGGCATGTGTGTGTGGCTGTGGAGGTCCTGTGGAGGTGCTGTGTGGGCCTTTAATATCACAGGGGGAGAAGCTGGGCCATGAGCCTGGCCCCTGGAGCTCTGATACAGGGGAGAGAGGCATGTGTGTGTGGCTGTGGAGGTCCTGTGTGGCCCTTTAATGTCACAGGGCCAGTGGCTGGGTGATATGCCTGGGTGCTGGAGCTCTGACACAGGGGGAGAGAGGCATGTGTGTGTGGCTGTGGAGGTCCTGTGGAGGTGCTGTGTGGCCCTTTAATGTCACAGGGCCAGTGGCTGGGTGATATGCCTGGCTCCTGGAGCTCTGACACAGGGGAGAGAGGCATGTGTGTGTGTGGCTGTGGAGGTCCTGTGGAGGTGCTGTGTGGGCCTTTAATATCACAGGGGGAGAAGCTGGGCCATGAGCCTGGCCCCTGGAGCTCTGATACAGGGGAGAGAAGCATGTGTGTGTGGCTGTGGAGGTGCTGTGTGGCCCTTTAATGTCACAGGCCCAGTGGCTGGGTGATCTGCCTGGGTGCTGGAGCTCTGACACAGGGGCAGAGAGGCATGTGTGTGTGTGTGTGTGTGGCTGTGGAGGTCCTGTGGAGGTGCTGTGTGGGCCTTTAATATCACAGGGGGAGAAGCTGGGCCATGAGCCT
>NW_027273958.1:45000-47500 GCF_046630095.1 Trachinotus anak | reverse complement strand
GGAGGTCCTATGGGGGTGATGTGTGGCCCTTTAATGTCACAGGGCCAGTGGCTGGGTGATATGCCTGGGTGCTGGAGCTCTGACACAGGGGGATAGAGGCATGGATGTGTGGCTGTGGAGGTCCTGTGGAGGTGCTGTGTGGGCCTTTAATATCACAGGGGGAGAAGCTGGGCCATGAGCCTGGCCCCTGGAGCTCTGATACAGGGGAGAGAGGCATGTGTGTGTGGCTGTGGAGGTCCTGTGGAGGTGCTGTGTGGGCCTTTAATATCACAGGGGGAGAAGCTGGGCCATTAGCCTGGCTCCTGGAGCTCTGATACAGGGGAGAGAGGCATGGATGTGTGGCTGTGGAGGTGCTGTGTGGGCCTTTAATATCACAGGGCCAGTGGCTGGGTGATATGCCTGGGTGCTGGAGCTCTGACACAGGGCCAGAGAGGCATGTGTGTGTGGCTGTGGAGGTCCTGTGGAGGTGCTGTGTGGGCCTTTAATATCACAGGGGGAGAAGCTGGGCCATGAGCCTGGCCCCTGGAGCTCTGATACAGGGGAGAGAGGCATGTGTGTGTGTGGCTGTGGAGGTCCTGTGTGGCCCTTTAATGTCACAGGGCCAGTGGCTGGGTGATATGCCTGGGTGCTGGAGCTCTGACACAGGGGCAGAGAGGCATGTGTGTGTGGCTGTGGAGGTCCTGTGGAGGTGCTGTGTGGGCCTTTAATATCACAGGGGGAGAAGCTGGGCCGTGAGCCTGGCCCCTGGAGCTCTGATACAGGGGAGAGAGGCATGTGTGTGTGTGTGGCTGTGGAGGTCCTGTGGAGGTGCTGTGTGGGCCTTTAATATCACAGGGGGAGAAGCTGGGCCATGAGCCTGGCCCCTGGAGCTCTGATACAGGGGAGAGAAGCATGTGTGTGTGGCTGTGGAGGTCCTGTGGAGGTGCTGTGTGGCCCTTTAATATCACAGGGCCAGTGGCTGGGTGATATGCCTGGCTCCTGGAGCTCTGACACAGGGGGAGAGAGGCATGGATGTGTGGCTGTGGAGGTCCTGTGGAGGTGCTGTGTGGGCCTTTAATATCACAGGGGGAGAAGCTGGGCCATGAGCCTGGCTCCTGGAGCTCTGATACAGGGGAGAGAGGCATGTGTGTGTGGCTGTGGAGGTCCTGTGGAGGTGCTGTGTGGCCCTTTAATGTCACAGGGCCAGTGGCTGGGTGATATGCCTGGGTGCTGGAGCTCTGACACAGGGGCAGAGAGGCATGTGTGTGTGGCTGTGGAGGTCCTGTGGAGGTGCTGTGTGGGCCTTTAATATCACAGGGGGAGAAGCTGGGCCATGAGCCTGGCCCCTGGAGCTCTGATACAGGGGAGAGAGGCATGTGTGTGTGTGGCTGTGGAGGTCCTGTGGAGGTGCTGTGTGGGCCTTTAATATCACAGGGGGAGAAGCTGGGCCATGAGCCTGGCCCCTGGAGCTCTGATACAGGGGAGAGAAGCATGTGTGTGTGGCTGTGGAGGTCCTGTGGAGGTGCTGTGTGGGCCTTTAATATCACAGGGGGAGAAGCTGGGCCGTGAGCCTGGCCCCTGGAGCTCTGATACAGGGGAGAGAGGCATGTGTGTGTGTGTGGCTGTGGAGGTCCTGTGGAGGTGCTGTGTGGGCCTTTAATATCACAGGGGGAGAAGCTGGGCCATGAGCCTGGCCCCTGGAGCTCTGATACAGGGGAGAGAAGCATGTGTGTGTGGCTGTGGAGGTCCTGTGGAGGTGCTGTGTGGCCCTTTAATATCACAGGGCCAGTGGCTGGGTGATATGCCTGGCTCCTGGAGCTCTGACACAGGGGGAGAGAGGCATGGATGTGTGGCTGTGGAGGTCCTGTGGAGGTGCTGTGTGGGCCTTTAATATCACAGGGGGAGAAGCTGGGCCATGAGCCTGGCTCCTGGAGCTCTGATACAGGGGAGAGAGGCATGTGTGTGTGGCTGTGGAGGTCCTGTGGAGGTGCTGTGTGGCCCTTTAATGTCACAGGGCCAGTGGCTGGGTGATATGCCTGGGTGCTGGAGCTCTGACACAGGGGCAGAGAGGCATGTGTGTGTGGCTGTGGAGGTCCTGTGGAGGTGCTGTGTGGGCCTTTAATATCACAGGGGGAGAAGCTGGGCCATGAGCCTGGCCCCTGGAGCTCTGATACAGGGGAGAGAGGCATGTGTGTGTGTGGCTGTGGAGGTCCTGTGGAGGTGCTGTGTGGGCCTTTAATATCACAGGGGGAGAAGCTGGGCCATGAGCCTGGCCCCTGGAGCTCTGATACAGGGGAGAGAAGCATGTGTGTGTGGCTGTGGAGGTCCTGTGGAGGTGCTGTGTGGCCCTTTAATATCACAGGGCCAGTGGCTGGGTGATATGCCTGGCTCCTGGAGCTCTGATACAGGGGAGAGAGGCATGTGTGTGTGGCTGTGGAGGTCCTGTGGAGGTGCTGTGTGGGCCTTTAATATCACAGGGGGAGAAGCTGGGCCATGAGCCTGGCCCCTGGAGCTCTGATAC
>NW_027273958.1:32500-35000 GCF_046630095.1 Trachinotus anak | reverse complement strand
GCTGTGTGGGCCTTTAATATCACAGGGGGAGAAGCTGGGCCATGAGCCTGGCCCCTGGAGCTCTGATACAGGGGAGAGAAGCATGTGTGTGTGGCTGTGGAGGTCCTGTGGAGGTGCTGTGTGGCCCTTTAATGTCACAGGGCCAGTGGCTGGGTGATATGCCTGGGTGCTGGAGCTCTGACACAGGGGGAGAGAGGCATGGATGTGTGGCTGTGGAGGTGCTGTGTGGGCCTTTAATATCACAGGGCCAGTGGCTGGGTGATATGCCTGGGTGCTGGAGCTCTGACACAGGGCCAGAGAGGCATGTGTGTGTGGCTGTGGAGGTCCTGTGGAGGTGCTGTGTGGGCCTTTAATATCACAGGGGGAGAAGCTGGGCCATGAGCCTGGGTGCTGGAGCTCTGATACAGGGGAGAGAGGCATGTGTGTGTGGCTGTGGAGGTCCTATGGGGGTGATGTGTGGCCCTTTAATGTCACAGGGCCAGTGGCTGGGTGATATGCCTGGGTGCTGGAGCTCTGATACAGGGGAGAGAGGCATGTGTGTGTGGCTGTGGAGGTCCTATGGGGGTGATGTGTGGCCCTTTAATGTCACAGGGCCAGTGGCTGGGTGATATGCCTGGGTGCTGGAGCTCTGACACAGGGGGATAGAGGCATGGATGTGTGGCTGTGGAGGTCCTGTGGAGGTGCTGTGTGGGCCTTTAATATCACAGGGGGAGAAGCTGGGCCATGAGCCTGGCCCCTGGAGCTCTGATACAGGGGAGAGAGGCATGTGTGTGTGGCTGTGGAGGTCCTGTGGAGGTGCTGTGTGGGCCTTTAATATCACAGGGGGAGAAGCTGGGCCATTAGCCTGGCTCCTGGAGCTCTGATACAGGGGAGAGAGGCATGGATGTGTGGCTGTGGAGGTGCTGTGTGGGCCTTTAATATCACAGGGCCAGTGGCTGGGTGATATGCCTGGGTGCTGGAGCTCTGACACAGGGCCAGAGAGGCATGTGTGTGTGGCTGTGGAGGTCCTGTGGAGGTGCTGTGTGGGCCTTTAATATCACAGGGGGAGAAGCTGGGCCATGAGCCTGGCCCCTGGAGCTCTGATACAGGGGAGAGAGGCATGTGTGTGTGTGGCTGTGGAGGTCCTGTGTGGCCCTTTAATGTCACAGGGCCAGTGGCTGGGTGATATGCCTGGGTGCTGGAGCTCTGACACAGGGGCAGAGAGGCATGTGTGTGTGGCTGTGGAGGTCCTGTGGAGGTGCTGTGTGGGCCTTTAATATCACAGGGGGAGAAGCTGGGCCGTGAGCCTGGCCCCTGGAGCTCTGATACAGGGGAGAGAGGCATGTGTGTGTGTGTGGCTGTGGAGGTCCTGTGGAGGTGCTGTGTGGGCCTTTAATATCACAGGGGGAGAAGCTGGGCCATGAGCCTGGCCCCTGGAGCTCTGATACAGGGGAGAGAAGCATGTGTGTGTGGCTGTGGAGGTCCTGTGGAGGTGCTGTGTGGCCCTTTAATATCACAGGGCCAGTGGCTGGGTGATATGCCTGGCTCCTGGAGCTCTGACACAGGGGGAGAGAGGCATGGATGTGTGGCTGTGGAGGTCCTGTGGAGGTGCTGTGTGGGCCTTTAATATCACAGGGGGAGAAGCTGGGCCATGAGCCTGGCTCCTGGAGCTCTGATACAGGGGAGAGAGGCATGTGTGTGTGGCTGTGGAGGTCCTGTGGAGGTGCTGTGTGGCCCTTTAATGTCACAGGGCCAGTGGCTGGGTGATATGCCTGGGTGCTGGAGCTCTGACACAGGGGCAGAGAGGCATGTGTGTGTGGCTGTGGAGGTCCTGTGGAGGTGCTGTGTGGGCCTTTAATATCACAGGGGGAGAAGCTGGGCCATGAGCCTGGCCCCTGGAGCTCTGATACAGGGGAGAGAGGCATGTGTGTGTGTGGCTGTGGAGGTCCTGTGGAGGTGCTGTGTGGGCCTTTAATATCACAGGGGGAGAAGCTGGGCCATGAGCCTGGCCCCTGGAGCTCTGATACAGGGGAGAGAAGCATGTGTGTGTGGCTGTGGAGGTCCTGTGGAGGTGCTGTGTGGGCCTTTAATATCACAGGGGGAGAAGCTGGGCCGTGAGCCTGGCCCCTGGAGCTCTGATACAGGGGAGAGAGGCATGTGTGTGTGTGTGGCTGTGGAGGTCCTGTGGAGGTGCTGTGTGGGCCTTTAATATCACAGGGGGAGAAGCTGGGCCATGAGCCTGGCCCCTGGAGCTCTGATACAGGGGAGAGAAGCATGTGTGTGTGGCTGTGGAGGTCCTGTGGAGGTGCTGTGTGGCCCTTTAATATCACAGGGCCAGTGGCTGGGTGATATGCCTGGCTCCTGGAGCTCTGACACAGGGGGAGAGAGGCATGGATGTGTGGCTGTGGAGGTCCTGTGGAGGTGCTGTGTGGGCCTTTAATATCACAGGGGGAGAAGCTGGGCCATGAGCCTGGCTCCTGGAGCTCTGATACAGGGGAGAGAGGCATGTGTGTGTGGCTGT
>NW_027273958.1:17500-20000 GCF_046630095.1 Trachinotus anak | reverse complement strand
TTTAATATCACAGGGGGAGAAGCTGGGCCATGAGCCTGGCCCCTGGAGCTCTGATACAGGGGAGAGAAGCATGTGTGTGTGGCTGTGGAGGTCCTGTGGAGGTGCTGTGTGGGCCTTTAATATCACAGGGGGAGAAGCTGGGCCGTGAGCCTGGCCCCTGGAGCTCTGATACAGGGGAGAGAGGCATGTGTGTGTGTGTGGCTGTGGAGGTCCTGTGGAGGTGCTGTGTGGGCCTTTAATATCACAGGGGGAGAAGCTGGGCCATGAGCCTGGCCCCTGGAGCTCTGATACAGGGGAGAGAAGCATGTGTGTGTGGCTGTGGAGGTCCTGTGGAGGTGCTGTGTGGCCCTTTAATATCACAGGGCCAGTGGCTGGGTGATATGCCTGGCTCCTGGAGCTCTGACACAGGGGGAGAGAGGCATGGATGTGTGGCTGTGGAGGTCCTGTGGAGGTGCTGTGTGGGCCTTTAATATCACAGGGGGAGAAGCTGGGCCATGAGCCTGGCTCCTGGAGCTCTGATACAGGGGAGAGAGGCATGTGTGTGTGGCTGTGGAGGTCCTGTGGAGGTGCTGTGTGGCCCTTTAATGTCACAGGGCCAGTGGCTGGGTGATATGCCTGGGTGCTGGAGCTCTGACACAGGGGCAGAGAGGCATGTGTGTGTGGCTGTGGAGGTCCTGTGGAGGTGCTGTGTGGGCCTTTAATATCACAGGGGGAGAAGCTGGGCCATGAGCCTGGCCCCTGGAGCTCTGATACAGGGGAGAGAGGCATGTGTGTGTGTGGCTGTGGAGGTCCTGTGGAGGTGCTGTGTGGGCCTTTAATATCACAGGGGGAGAAGCTGGGCCATGAGCCTGGCCCCTGGAGCTCTGATACAGGGGAGAGAAGCATGTGTGTGTGGCTGTGGAGGTCCTGTGGAGGTGCTGTGTGGCCCTTTAATATCACAGGGCCAGTGGCTGGGTGATATGCCTGGCTCCTGGAGCTCTGATACAGGGGAGAGAGGCATGTGTGTGTGGCTGTGGAGGTCCTGTGGAGGTGCTGTGTGGGCCTTTAATATCACAGGGGGAGAAGCTGGGCCATGAGCCTGGCCCCTGGAGCTCTGATACAGGGGAGAGAGGCATGTGTGTGTGGCTGTGGAGGTCCTGTGTGGCCCTTTAATGTCACAGGGCCAGTGGCTGGGTGATATGCCTGGGTGCTGGAGCTCTGACACAGGGGGAGAGAGGCATGTGTGTGTGGCTGTGGAGGTCCTGTGGAGGTGCTGTGTGGCCCTTTAATGTCACAGGGCCAGTGGCTGGGTGATATGCCTGGCTCCTGGAGCTCTGACACAGGGGAGAGAGGCATGTGTGTGTGTGGCTGTGGAGGTCCTGTGGAGGTGCTGTGTGGGCCTTTAATATCACAGGGGGAGAAGCTGGGCCATGAGCCTGGCCCCTGGAGCTCTGATACAGGGGAGAGAAGCATGTGTGTGTGGCTGTGGAGGTGCTGTGTGGCCCTTTAATGTCACAGGCCCAGTGGCTGGGTGATCTGCCTGGGTGCTGGAGCTCTGACACAGGGGCAGAGAGGCATGTGTGTGTGTGTGTGTGTGGCTGTGGAGGTCCTGTGGAGGTGCTGTGTGGGCCTTTAATATCACAGGGGGAGAAGCTGGGCCATGAGCCTGGCCCCTGGAGCTCTGATACAGGGGGAGCATGGATGTGGCTTTGGAGAAGGCAAATATCTAGAGTCTCCGCTCCACTCCCCTCTTTACCTTCCTCGGTGTAAAACTTTGACCGCCAGTTTTTCAAAGTCTTACACCGAGGAAGGTAAAGAGGGGGACCGGTCGGCGAAACTAGAAGTTTCCCCTCTCTTACCTTCCTCGGTGTAAAACTTTGACCGCAAATTTTTCAAAGTGTTACACCGAGGAAGGTAAAGAGGGGGACCGGTCGGCGAAACTAGAAGTTTCCCCTCTCTTACCTTCCTCGGTGTAAAACTTTGACCGCAAATTTTTCAAAGTGTTACACCGAGGAAGGTAAAGAGGGGGACCGGTCGGCGAAACTAGAAGTTTCCCCTCTCTTACCTTCCTCGGTGTAAAACTTTGACCGCAAATTTTTCAAAGTGTTACACCGAGGAAGGTAAAGAGGGGGACCGGTCGGCGAAACTAGAAGTTTCCCCTCTCTTACCTTCCTCGGTGTAAAACTTTGACCGCAAATTTTTCAAAGTGTTACACCGAGGAAGGTAAAGAGGGGGACCGTTCGGCGAAACTAGAAATTTCCCCTCTCTTACCTTCTCCTGCCCTCGGTGCGAGCCGGTCTCTCCCTGTTTTTCAAAACACCTTTCGCACGATTTCAGAAACCCAGTTTTCGGAAACGTGAACCTCCAGGGATCGGCCCCGAGGGCGCCGGGGACGCGTGGGCCGACCCGAGAGGGGTGCGAAACGGACTGCCGCGGGCAGCTCGGCCCCTCTCAAAGCTGCGGTTCTCTTCTTCTTTCACCCACTGACCGAGCGGCACACGTGACCCGCCATCGGAGGGCC
>NW_027273958.1:5000-7500 GCF_046630095.1 Trachinotus anak | reverse complement strand
CATGAGCCTGGCCCCTGGAGCTCTGATACAGGGGAGAGAAGCATGTGTGTGTGGCTGTGGAGGTCCTGTGGAGGTGCTGTGTGGCCCTTTAATATCACAGGGCCAGTGGCTGGGTGATATGCCTGGCTCCTGGAGCTCTGACACAGGGGGAGAGAGGCATGGATGTGTGGCTGTGGAGGTCCTGTGGAGGTGCTGTGTGGGCCTTTAATATCACAGGGGGAGAAGCTGGGCCATGAGCCTGGCTCCTGGAGCTCTGATACAGGGGAGAGAGGCATGTGTGTGTGGCTGTGGAGGTCCTGTGGAGGTGCTGTGTGGCCCTTTAATGTCACAGGGCCAGTGGCTGGGTGATATGCCTGGGTGCTGGAGCTCTGACACAGGGGCAGAGAGGCATGTGTGTGTGGCTGTGGAGGTCCTGTGGAGGTGCTGTGTGGGCCTTTAATATCACAGGGGGAGAAGCTGGGCCATGAGCCTGGCCCCTGGAGCTCTGATACAGGGGAGAGAGGCATGTGTGTGTGTGGCTGTGGAGGTCCTGTGGAGGTGCTGTGTGGGCCTTTAATATCACAGGGGGAGAAGCTGGGCCATGAGCCTGGCCCCTGGAGCTCTGATACAGGGGAGAGAAGCATGTGTGTGTGGCTGTGGAGGTCCTGTGGAGGTGCTGTGTGGGCCTTTAATATCACAGGGGGAGAAGCTGGGCCGTGAGCCTGGCCCCTGGAGCTCTGATACAGGGGAGAGAGGCATGTGTGTGTGTGTGGCTGTGGAGGTCCTGTGGAGGTGCTGTGTGGGCCTTTAATATCACAGGGGGAGAAGCTGGGCCATGAGCCTGGCCCCTGGAGCTCTGATACAGGGGAGAGAAGCATGTGTGTGTGGCTGTGGAGGTCCTGTGGAGGTGCTGTGTGGCCCTTTAATATCACAGGGCCAGTGGCTGGGTGATATGCCTGGCTCCTGGAGCTCTGACACAGGGGGAGAGAGGCATGGATGTGTGGCTGTGGAGGTCCTGTGGAGGTGCTGTGTGGGCCTTTAATATCACAGGGGGAGAAGCTGGGCCATGAGCCTGGCTCCTGGAGCTCTGATACAGGGGAGAGAGGCATGTGTGTGTGGCTGTGGAGGTCCTGTGGAGGTGCTGTGTGGCCCTTTAATGTCACAGGGCCAGTGGCTGGGTGATATGCCTGGGTGCTGGAGCTCTGACACAGGGGCAGAGAGGCATGTGTGTGTGGCTGTGGAGGTCCTGTGGAGGTGCTGTGTGGGCCTTTAATATCACAGGGGGAGAAGCTGGGCCATGAGCCTGGCCCCTGGAGCTCTGATACAGGGGAGAGAGGCATGTGTGTGTGTGGCTGTGGAGGTCCTGTGGAGGTGCTGTGTGGGCCTTTAATATCACAGGGGGAGAAGCTGGGCCATGAGCCTGGCCCCTGGAGCTCTGATACAGGGGAGAGAAGCATGTGTGTGTGGCTGTGGAGGTCCTGTGGAGGTGCTGTGTGGCCCTTTAATATCACAGGGCCAGTGGCTGGGTGATATGCCTGGCTCCTGGAGCTCTGATACAGGGGAGAGAGGCATGTGTGTGTGGCTGTGGAGGTCCTGTGGAGGTGCTGTGTGGGCCTTTAATATCACAGGGGGAGAAGCTGGGCCATGAGCCTGGCCCCTGGAGCTCTGATACAGGGGAGAGAGGCATGTGTGTGTGGCTGTGGAGGTCCTGTGTGGCCCTTTAATGTCACAGGGCCAGTGGCTGGGTGATATGCCTGGGTGCTGGAGCTCTGACACAGGGGGAGAGAGGCATGTGTGTGTGGCTGTGGAGGTCCTGTGGAGGTGCTGTGTGGCCCTTTAATGTCACAGGGCCAGTGGCTGGGTGATATGCCTGGCTCCTGGAGCTCTGACACAGGGGAGAGAGGCATGTGTGTGTGTGGCTGTGGAGGTCCTGTGGAGGTGCTGTGTGGGCCTTTAATATCACAGGGGGAGAAGCTGGGCCATGAGCCTGGCCCCTGGAGCTCTGATACAGGGGAGAGAAGCATGTGTGTGTGGCTGTGGAGGTGCTGTGTGGCCCTTTAATGTCACAGGCCCAGTGGCTGGGTGATCTGCCTGGGTGCTGGAGCTCTGACACAGGGGCAGAGAGGCATGTGTGTGTGTGTGTGTGTGGCTGTGGAGGTCCTGTGGAGGTGCTGTGTGGGCCTTTAATATCACAGGGGGAGAAGCTGGGCCATGAGCCTGGCCCCTGGAGCTCTGATACAGGGGGAGCATGGATGTGGCTTTGGAGAAGGCAAATATCTAGAGTCTCCGCTCCACTCCCCTCTTTACCTTCCTCGGTGTAAAACTTTGACCGCCAGTTTTTCAAAGTCTTACACCGAGGAAGGTAAAGAGGGGGACCGGTCGGCGAAACTAGAAGTTTCCCCTCTCTTACCTTCCTCGGTGTAAAACTTTGACCGCAAATTTTTCAAAGTGTTACACCGAGGAAGGTAAAGAGGGGACCGGTCGGCGAAACTAGAAGTTTCCCCTCTCTTACCTTCCTCGG
>NW_027273957.1:45000-47500 GCF_046630095.1 Trachinotus anak | reverse complement strand
CCAGCTTCTCCCCCTGTGATATTAAAGGCCCACACAGCACCTCCACAGGACCTCCACAGCCACACACACATGCCTCTCTGCCCCTGTGTCAGAGCTCCAGCACCCAGGCATATCACCCAGCCACTGGCCCTGTGACATTAAAGGGCCACACAGCACCTCCACAGGACCTCCACAGCCACACACACATGCCTCTCTCCCCTGTATCAGAGCTCCAGGAGCCAGGCTCATGGCCCAGCTTCTCCCCCTGTGATATTAAAGGCCCACACAGCACCTCCACAGGACCTCCACAGCCACACATCCATGCCTCTCTCCCCCTGTGTCAGAGCTCCAGGAGCCAGGCATATCACCCAGCCACTGGCCCTGTGATATTAAAGGGCCACACAGCACCTCCACAGGACCTCCACAGCCACACACACATGCTTCTCTCCCCTGTATCAGAGCTCCAGGGGCCAGGCTCATGGCCCAGCTTCTCCCCCTGTGATATTAAAGGCCCACACAGCACCTCCACAGGACCTCCACAGCCACACACACACACATGCCTCTCTCCCCTGTATCAGAGCTCCAGGGGCCAGGCTCACGGCCCAGCTTCTCCCCCTGTGATATTAAAGGCCCACACAGCACCTCCACAGGACCTCCACAGCCACACACACATGCTTCTCTCCCCTGTATCAGAGCTCCAGGGGCCAGGCTCATGGCCCAGCTTCTCCCCCTGTGATATTAAAGGCCCACACAGCACCTCCACAGGACCTCCACAGCCACACACACACATGCCTCTCTCCCCTGTATCAGAGCTCCAGGGGCCAGGCTCATGGCCCAGCTTCTCCCCCTGTGATATTAAAGGCCCACACAGCACCTCCACAGGACCTCCACAGCCACACACACATGCCTCTCTGCCCCTGTGTCAGAGCTCCAGCACCCAGGCATATCACCCAGCCACTGGCCCTGTGACATTAAAGGGCCACACAGCACCTCCACAGGACCTCCACAGCCACACACACATGCCTCTCTCCCCTGTATCAGAGCTCCAGGAGCCAGGCTCATGGCCCAGCTTCTCCCCCTGTGATATTAAAGGCCCACACAGCACCTCCACAGGACCTCCACAGCCACACATCCATGCCTCTCTCCCCCTGTGTCAGAGCTCCAGGAGCCAGGCATATCACCCAGCCACTGGCCCTGTGATATTAAAGGGCCACACAGCACCTCCACAGGACCTCCACAGCCACACACACATGCTTCTCTCCCCTGTATCAGAGCTCCAGGGGCCAGGCTCATGGCCCAGCTTCTCCCCCTGTGATATTAAAGGCCCACACAGCACCTCCACAGGACCTCCACAGCCACACACACACACATGCCTCTCTCCCCTGTATCAGAGCTCCAGGGGCCAGGCTCACGGCCCAGCTTCTCCCCCTGTGATATTAAAGGCCCACACAGCACCTCCACAGGACCTCCACAGCCACACACACATGCCTCTCTGCCCCTGTGTCAGAGCTCCAGCACCCAGGCATATCACCCAGCCACTGGCCCTGTGACATTAAAGGGCCACACAGGACCTCCACAGCCACACACACACATGCCTCTCTCCCCTGTATCAGAGCTCCAGGGGCCAGGCTCATGGCCCAGCTTCTCCCCCTGTGATATTAAAGGCCCACACAGCACCTCCACAGGACCTCCACAGCCACACACACATGCCTCTCTGGCCCTGTGTCAGAGCTCCAGCACCCAGGCATATCACCCAGCCACTGGCCCTGTGATATTAAAGGCCCACACAGCACCTCCACAGCCACACATCCATGCCTCTCTCCCCTGTATCAGAGCTCCAGGAGCCAGGCTAATGGCCCAGCTTCTCCCCCTGTGATATTAAAGGCCCACACAGCACCTCCACAGGACCTCCACAGCCACACACACATGCCTCTCTCCCCTGTATCAGAGCTCCAGGGGCCAGGCTCATGGCCCAGCTTCTCCCCCTGTGATATTAAAGGCCCACACAGCACCTCCACAGGACCTCCACAGCCACACATCCATGCCTCTATCCCCCTGTGTCAGAGCTCCAGCACCCAGGCATATCACCCAGCCACTGGCCCTGTGACATTAAAGGGCCACACATCACCCCCATAGGACCTCCACAGCCACACACACATGCCTCTCTCCCCTGTATCAGAGCTCCAGCACCCAGGCATATCACCCAGCCACTGGCCCTGTGACATTAAAGGGCCACACATCACCCCCATAGGACCTCCACAGCCACACACACATGCCTCTCTCCCCTGTATCAGAGCTCCAGCACCCAGGCTCATGGCCCAGCTTCTCCCCCTGTGATATTAAAGGCCCACACAGCACCTCCACAGGACCTCCACAGCCACACACACATGCCTCTCTGGCCCTGTGTCAGAGCTCCAGCACCCAGGCATATCACCCAGCCACTGGCCCTGTGATATTAAAGGCCCACACAGCACCTCCACAGCCACACATCCATGCCTCTCTCCCCCTGTGTCAGAGCTCC
>NW_027273957.1:32500-35000 GCF_046630095.1 Trachinotus anak | reverse complement strand
TGACATTAAAGGGCCACACAGCACCTCCACAGGACCTCCACAGCCACACACACATGCCTCTCTCCCCCTGTGTCAGAGCTCCAGCACCCAGGCATATCACCCAGCCACTGGCCCTGTGACATTAAAGGGCCACACAGGACCTCCACAGCCACACACACATGCCTCTCCCCTGTATCAGAGCTCCAGGGGCCAGGCTCATGGCCCAGCTTCTCCCCCTGTGATATTAAAGGCCCACACAGCACCTCCACAGGACCTCCACAGCCACACACACATGCCTCTCTCCCCTGTATCAGAGCTCCAGGAGCCAGGCATATCACCCAGCCACTGGCCCTGTGATATTAAAGGGCCACACAGCACCTCCACAGGACCTCCACAGCCACACACACATGCTTCTCTCCCCTGTATCAGAGCTCCAGGGGCCAGGCTCATGGCCCAGCTTCTCCCCCTGTGATATTAAAGGCCCACACAGCACCTCCACAGGACCTCCACAGCCACACACACACATGCCTCTCTCCCCTGTATCAGAGCTCCAGGGGCCAGGCTCATGGCCCAGCTTCTCCCCCTGTGATATTAAAGGCCCACACAGCACCTCCACAGGACCTCCACAGCCACACACACATGCCTCTCTGCCCCTGTGTCAGAGCTCCAGCACCCAGGCATATCACCCAGCCACTGGCCCTGTGACATTAAAGGGCCACACAGCACCTCCACAGGACCTCCACAGCCACACACACATGCCTCTCTCCCCTGTATCAGAGCTCCAGGAGCCAGGCTCATGGCCCAGCTTCTCCCCCTGTGATATTAAAGGCCCACACAGCACCTCCACAGGACCTCCACAGCCACACATCCATGCCTCTCTCCCCCTGTGTCAGAGCTCCAGGAGCCAGGCATATCACCCAGCCACTGGCCCTGTGATATTAAAGGGCCACACAGCACCTCCACAGGACCTCCACAGCCACACACACATGCTTCTCTCCCCTGTATCAGAGCTCCAGGGGCCAGGCTCATGGCCCAGCTTCTCCCCCTGTGATATTAAAGGCCCACACAGCACCTCCACAGGACCTCCACAGCCACACACACACACATGCCTCTCTCCCCTGTATCAGAGCTCCAGGGGCCAGGCTCACGGCCCAGCTTCTCCCCCTGTGATATTAAAGGCCCACACAGCACCTCCACAGGACCTCCACAGCCACACACACATGCTTCTCTCCCCTGTATCAGAGCTCCAGGGGCCAGGCTCATGGCCCAGCTTCTCCCCCTGTGATATTAAAGGCCCACACAGCACCTCCACAGGACCTCCACAGCCACACACACACATGCCTCTCTCCCCTGTATCAGAGCTCCAGGGGCCAGGCTCATGGCCCAGCTTCTCCCCCTGTGATATTAAAGGCCCACACAGCACCTCCACAGGACCTCCACAGCCACACACACATGCCTCTCTGCCCCTGTGTCAGAGCTCCAGCACCCAGGCATATCACCCAGCCACTGGCCCTGTGACATTAAAGGGCCACACAGCACCTCCACAGGACCTCCACAGCCACACACACATGCCTCTCTCCCCTGTATCAGAGCTCCAGGAGCCAGGCTCATGGCCCAGCTTCTCCCCCTGTGATATTAAAGGCCCACACAGCACCTCCACAGGACCTCCACAGCCACACATCCATGCCTCTCTCCCCCTGTGTCAGAGCTCCAGGAGCCAGGCATATCACCCAGCCACTGGCCCTGTGATATTAAAGGGCCACACAGCACCTCCACAGGACCTCCACAGCCACACACACATGCTTCTCTCCCCTGTATCAGAGCTCCAGGGGCCAGGCTCATGGCCCAGCTTCTCCCCCTGTGATATTAAAGGCCCACACAGCACCTCCACAGGACCTCCACAGCCACACACACACACATGCCTCTCTCCCCTGTATCAGAGCTCCAGGGGCCAGGCTCACGGCCCAGCTTCTCCCCCTGTGATATTAAAGGCCCACACAGCACCTCCACAGGACCTCCACAGCCACACACACATGCCTCTCTGCCCCTGTGTCAGAGCTCCAGCACCCAGGCATATCACCCAGCCACTGGCCCTGTGACATTAAAGGGCCACACAGGACCTCCACAGCCACACACACACATGCCTCTCTCCCCTGTATCAGAGCTCCAGGGGCCAGGCTCATGGCCCAGCTTCTCCCCCTGTGATATTAAAGGCCCACACAGCACCTCCACAGGACCTCCACAGCCACACACACATGCCTCTCTGGCCCTGTGTCAGAGCTCCAGCACCCAGGCATATCACCCAGCCACTGGCCCTGTGATATTAAAGGCCCACACAGCACCTCCACAGCCACACATCCATGCCTCTCTCCCCTGTATCAGAGCTCCAGGAGCCAGGCTAATGGCCCAGCTTCTCCCCCTGTGATATTAAAGGCCCACACAGCACCTCCACAGGACCTCCACAGCCACACACACATGCCTCTCTCCCCTGTATCAGAGCTCCAGGGGCCAGGCTCATGGC
>NW_027273957.1:20000-22500 GCF_046630095.1 Trachinotus anak | reverse complement strand
TTCTAGTTTCGCCGACCGGTCCCCCTCTTTACCTTCCTCGGTGTAAGACTTTGAAAAACTGGCGGTCAAAGTTTTACACCGAGGAAGGTAAAGAGGGGAGTGGAGCGGAGACTCTAGATATTTGCCTTCTCCAAAGCCACATCCATGCTCCCCCTGTATCAGAGCTCCAGGGGCCAGGCTCATGGCCCAGCTTCTCCCCCTGTGATATTAAAGGCCCACACAGCACCTCCACAGGACCTCCACAGCCACACACACACACACACACATGCCTCTCTGCCCCTGTGTCAGAGCTCCAGCACCCAGGCAGATCACCCAGCCACTGGGCCTGTGACATTAAAGGGCCACACAGCACCTCCACAGCCACACACACATGCTTCTCTCCCCTGTATCAGAGCTCCAGGGGCCAGGCTCATGGCCCAGCTTCTCCCCCTGTGATATTAAAGGCCCACACAGCACCTCCACAGGACCTCCACAGCCACACACACACATGCCTCTCTCCCCTGTGTCAGAGCTCCAGGAGCCAGGCATATCACCCAGCCACTGGCCCTGTGACATTAAAGGGCCACACAGCACCTCCACAGGACCTCCACAGCCACACACACATGCCTCTCTCCCCCTGTGTCAGAGCTCCAGCACCCAGGCATATCACCCAGCCACTGGCCCTGTGACATTAAAGGGCCACACAGGACCTCCACAGCCACACACACATGCCTCTCTCCCCTGTATCAGAGCTCCAGGGGCCAGGCTCATGGCCCAGCTTCTCCCCCTGTGATATTAAAGGCCCACACAGCACCTCCACAGGACCTCCACAGCCACACACACATGCCTCTCTCCCCTGTATCAGAGCTCCAGGAGCCAGGCATATCACCCAGCCACTGGCCCTGTGATATTAAAGGGCCACACAGCACCTCCACAGGACCTCCACAGCCACACACACATGCTTCTCTCCCCTGTATCAGAGCTCCAGGGGCCAGGCTCATGGCCCAGCTTCTCCCCCTGTGATATTAAAGGCCCACACAGCACCTCCACAGGACCTCCACAGCCACACACACACATGCCTCTCTCCCCTGTATCAGAGCTCCAGGGGCCAGGCTCATGGCCCAGCTTCTCCCCCTGTGATATTAAAGGCCCACACAGCACCTCCACAGGACCTCCACAGCCACACCACATGCCTCTCTGCCCCTGTGTCAGAGCTCCAGCACCCAGGCATATCACCCAGCCACTGGCCCTGTGACATTAAAGGGCCACACAGCACCTCCACAGGACCTCCACAGCCACACACACATGCCTCTCTCCCCTGTATCAGAGCTCCAGGAGCCAGGCTCATGGCCCAGCTTCTCCCCCTGTGATATTAAAGGCCCACACAGCACCTCCACAGGACCTCCACAGCCACACATCCATGCCTCTCTCCCCCTGTGTCAGAGCTCCAGGAGCCAGGCATATCACCCAGCCACTGGCCCTGTGATATTAAAGGGCCACACAGCACCTCCACAGGACCTCCACAGCCACACACACATGCTTCTCTCCCCTGTATCAGAGCTCCAGGGGCCAGGCTCATGGCCCAGCTTCTCCCCCTGTGATATTAAAGGCCCACACAGCACCTCCACAGGACCTCCACAGCCACACACACACACATGCCTCTCTCCCCTGTATCAGAGCTCCAGGGGCCAGGCTCACGGCCCAGCTTCTCCCCCTGTGATATTAAAGGCCCACACAGCACCTCCACAGGACCTCCACAGCCACACACACATGCTTCTCTCCCCTGTATCAGAGCTCCAGGGGCCAGGCTCATGGCCCAGCTTCTCCCCCTGTGATATTAAAGGCCCACACAGCACCTCCACAGGACCTCCACAGCCACACACACACATGCCTCTCTCCCCTGTATCAGAGCTCCAGGGGCCAGGCTCATGGCCCAGCTTCTCCCCCTGTGATATTAAAGGCCCACACAGCACCTCCACAGGACCTCCACAGCCACACACACATGCCTCTCTGCCCCTGTGTCAGAGCTCCAGCACCCAGGCATATCACCCAGCCACTGGCCCTGTGACATTAAAGGGCCACACAGCACCTCCACAGGACCTCCACAGCCACACACACATGCCTCTCTCCCCTGTATCAGAGCTCCAGGAGCCAGGCTCATGGCCCAGCTTCTCCCCCTGTGATATTAAAGGCCCACACAGCACCTCCACAGGACCTCCACAGCCACACATCCATGCCTCTCTCCCCCTGTGTCAGAGCTCCAGGAGCCAGGCATATCACCCAGCCACTGGCCCTGTGATATTAAAGGGCCACACAGCACCTCCACAGGACCTCCACAGCCACACACACATGCTTCTCTCCCCTGTATCAGAGCTCCAGGGGCCAGGCTCATGGCCCAGCTTCTCCCCCTGTGATATTAAAGGCCCACACAGCACCTCCACAGGACCTCCACAGCCACACACACACACATGCCTCTCTCCCCTGTATCAGAGCTCCAGGGGCCAGGCTCACGGCCCAGCTT
>NW_027273957.1:7500-10000 GCF_046630095.1 Trachinotus anak | reverse complement strand
TCCCCGGCGCCCTCGGGGCCGATCCCTGGAGGTTCACGTTTCCGAAAACTGGGTTTCTGAAATCGTGCGAAAGGTGTTTTGAAAAACAGGGAGAGACCGGCTCGCACCGAGGGCAGGAGAAGGTAAGAGAGGGGAAATTTCTAGTTTCGCCGAACGGTCCCCCTCTTTACCTTCCTCGGTGTAACACTTTGAAAAATTTGCGGTCAAAGTTTTACACCGAGGAAGGTAAGAGAGGGGAAACTTCTAGTTTCGCCGACCGGTCCCCCTCTTTACCTTCCTCGGTGTAACACTTTGAAAAATTTGCGGTCAAAGTTTTACACCGAGGAAGGTAAGAGAGGGGAAACTTCTAGTTTCGCCGACCGGTCCCCCTCTTTACCTTCCTCGGTGTAACACTTTGAAAAATTTGCGGTCAAAGTTTTACACCGAGGAAGGTAAGAGAGGGGAAACTTCTAGTTTCGCCGACCGGTCCCCCTCTTTACCTTCCTCGGTGTAACACTTTGAAAAATTTGCGGTCAAAGTTTTACACCGAGGAAGGTAAGAGAGGGGAAACTTCTAGTTTCGCCGACCGGTCCCCCTCTTTACCTTCCTCGGTGTAAGACTTTGAAAAACTGGCGGTCAAAGTTTTACACCGAGGAAGGTAAAGAGGGGAGTGGAGCGGAGACTCTAGATATTTGCCTTCTCCAAAGCCACATCCATGCTCCCCCTGTATCAGAGCTCCAGGGGCCAGGCTCATGGCCCAGCTTCTCCCCCTGTGATATTAAAGGCCCACACAGCACCTCCACAGGACCTCCACAGCCACACACACACACACACACATGCCTCTCTGCCCCTGTGTCAGAGCTCCAGCACCCAGGCAGATCACCCAGCCACTGGGCCTGTGACATTAAAGGGCCACACAGCACCTCCACAGCCACACACACATGCTTCTCTCCCCTGTATCAGAGCTCCAGGGGCCAGGCTCATGGCCCAGCTTCTCCCCCTGTGATATTAAAGGCCCACACAGCACCTCCACAGGACCTCCACAGCCACACACACACATGCCTCTCTCCCCTGTGTCAGAGCTCCAGGAGCCAGGCATATCACCCAGCCACTGGCCCTGTGACATTAAAGGGCCACACAGCACCTCCACAGGACCTCCACAGCCACACACACATGCCTCTCTCCCCCTGTGTCAGAGCTCCAGCACCCAGGCATATCACCCAGCCACTGGCCCTGTGACATTAAAGGGCCACACAGGACCTCCACAGCCACACACACATGCCTCTCTCCCCTGTATCAGAGCTCCAGGGGCCAGGCTCATGGCCCAGCTTCTCCCCCTGTGATATTAAAGGCCCACACAGCACCTCCACAGGACCTCCACAGCCACACACACATGCCTCTCTCCCCTGTATCAGAGCTCCAGGAGCCAGGCATATCACCCAGCCACTGGCCCTGTGATATTAAAGGGCCACACAGCACCTCCACAGGACCTCCACAGCCACACACACATGCTTCTCTCCCCTGTATCAGAGCTCCAGGGGCCAGGCTCATGGCCCAGCTTCTCCCCCTGTGATATTAAAGGCCCACACAGCACCTCCACAGGACCTCCACAGCCACACACACACATGCCTCTCTCCCCTGTATCAGAGCTCCAGGGGCCAGGCTCATGGCCCAGCTTCTCCCCTGTGATATTAAAGGCCCACACAGCACCTCCACAGGACCTCCACAGCCACACACACATGCCTCTCTGCCCCTGTGTCAGAGCTCCAGCACCCAGGCATATCACCCAGCCACTGGCCCTGTGACATTAAAGGGCCACACAGCACCTCCACAGGACCTCCACAGCCACACACACATGCCTCTCTCCCTGTATCAGAGCTCCAGGAGCCAGGCTCATGGCCCAGCTTCTCCCCCTGTGATATTAAAGGCCCACACAGCACCTCCACAGGACCTCCACAGCCACACATCCATGCCTCTCTCCCCCTGTGTCAGAGCTCCAGGAGCCAGGCATATCACCCAGCCACTGGCCCTGTGATATTAAAGGGCCACACAGCACCTCCACAGGACCTCCACAGCCACACACACATGCTTCTCTCCCCTGTATCAGAGCTCCAGGGGCCAGGCTCATGGCCCAGCTTCTCCCCTGTGATATTAAAGGCCCACACAGCACCTCCACAGGACCTCCACAGCCACACACACACACATGCCTCTCTCCCCTGTATCAGAGCTCCAGGGGCCAGGCTCACGGCCCAGCTTCTCCCCCTGTGATATTAAAGGCCCACACAGCACCTCCACAGGACCTCCACAGCCACACACACATGCTTCTCTCCCCTGTATCAGAGCTCCAGGGGCCAGGCTCATGGCCCAGCTTCTCCCCCTGTGATATTAAAGGCCCACACAGCACCTCCACAGGACCTCCACAGCCACACACACACATGCCTCTCTCCCCTGTATCAGAGCTCCAGGGGCCAGGCTCATGGCCCAGCTTCTCCCCCTGTGATATTAAAGGCCCACACAGCAC
>NW_027273956.1:25000-27500 GCF_046630095.1 Trachinotus anak | reverse complement strand
ACCGATGTTTTCGGCCGCGGGAGGAGCGCGGAGGAAGAGTCCGGAGACCCCCTCCGCGCCTCGGAGCCCCCCCTGGGCCATGGAGGCGAACCCGCAGGCCGGAGGAACCGTCCGCCCGAACACCAGCGCTGGGCTGGCCGGCGGGGGCCCTCCGATGGCGGGTCACGTGTGCCGCTCGGTCAGTGGGTGAAAGAAGAAGAGAACCGCAGCTTTGAGAGGGGCCGAGCTGCCCGCGGCAGTCCGTTTCGCACCCCTCTCGGGTCGGCCCACGCGTCCCCGGCGCCCTCGGGGCCGATCCCTGGAGGTTCACGTTTCCGAAAACTGGGTTTCTGAAATCGTGCGAAAGGTGTTTTGAAAAACAGGGAGAGACCGGCTCGCACCGAGGGCAGGAGAAGGTAAGAGAGGGGAAATTTCTAGTTTCGCCGAACGGTCCCCCTCTTTACCTTCCTCGGTGTAACACTTAGAAAAATTTGCGGTCAAAGTTTTACACCGAGGAAGGTAAGAGAGGGGAAACTTCTAGTTTCGCCGACCGGTCCCCCTCTTTACCTTCCTCGGTGTAACACTTTGAAAAATTTGCGGTCAAAGTTTTACACCGAGGAAGGTAAGAGAGGGGAAACTTCTAGTTTCGCCGACCGGTCCCCCTCTTTACCTTCCTCGGTGTAACACTTTGAAAAATTTGCGGTCAAAGTTTTACACCGAGGAAGGTAAGAGAGGGGAAACTTCTAGTTTCGCCGACCGGTCCCCCTCTTTACCTTCCTCGGTGTAACACTTTGAAAAATTTGCGGTCAAAGTTTTACACCGAGGAAGGTAAGAGAGGGGAAACTTCTAGTTTCGCCGACCGGTCCCCCTCTTTACCTTCCTCGGTGTAAGACTTTGAAAAACTGGCGGTCAAAGTTTTACACCGAGGAAGGTAAAGAGGGGAGTGGAGCGGAGACTCTAGATATTTGCCTTCTCCAAAGCCACATCCATGCTCCCCCTGTATCAGAGCTCCAGGGGCCAGGCTCATGGCCCAGCTTCTCCCCCTGTGATATTAAAGGCCCACACAGCACCTCCACAGGACCTCCACAGCCACACACACACACACACACACATGCCTCTCTGCCCCTGTGTCAGAGCTCCAGCACCCAGGCAGATCACCCAGCCACTGGGCCTGTGACATTAAAGGGCCACACAGCACCTCCACAGCCACACATCCATGCTTCTCTCCCCTGTATCAGAGCTCCAGGGGCCAGGCTCATGGCCCAGCTTCTCCCCCTGTGATATTAAAGGCCCACACAGCACCTCCACAGGACCTCCACAGCCACACACACACATGCCTCTCTCCCCTGTGTCAGAGCTCCAGGAGCCAGGCATATCACCCAGCCACTGGCCCTGTGACATTAAAGGGCCACACAGCACCTCCACAGGACCTCCACAGCCACACACACATGCCTCTCTCCCCTGTATCAGAGCTCCAGGGGCCAGGCTCATGGCCCAGCTTCTCCCCCTGTGATATTAAAGGGCCACACAGCACCTCCACAGGACCTCCACAGCCACACACACATGCCTCTCTGGCCCTGTGTCAGAGCTCCAGCACCCAGGCATATCACCCAGCCACTGGCCCTGTGATATTAAAGGCCCACACAGCACCTCCACAGCCACACATCCATGCCTCTCTCCCCTGTATCAGAGCTCCAGGAGCCAGGCTAATGGCCCAGCTTCTCCCCCTGTGATATTAAAGGCCCACACAGCACCTCCACAGCCACACATCCATGCCTCTCTCCCCTGTATCAGAGCTCCAGGAGCCAGGCTAATGGCCCAGCTTCTCCCCCTGTGATATTAAAGGCCCACACAGCACCTCCACAGGACCTCCACAGCCACACACACATGCTTCTCTCCCCTGTATCAGAGCTCCAGGGGCCAGGCTCATGGCCCAGCTTCTCCCCCTGTGATATTAAAGGCACACACAGCACCTCCACAGGACCTCCACAGCCACACATCCATGCCTCTCTCCCCTGTATCAGAGCTCCAGGAGCCAGGCTAATGGCCCAGCTTCTCCCCCTGTGATATTAAAGGCCCACACAGCACCTCCACAGCCACACATCCATGCCTCTCTCCCCTGTATCAGAGCTCCAGGAGCCAGGCTAATGGCCCAGCTTCTCCCCCTGTGATATTAAAGGCCCACACAGCACCTCCACAGGACCTCCACAGCCACACACACATGCTTCTCTCCCCTGTATCAGAGCTCCAGGGGCCAGGCTCATGGCCCAGCTTCTCCCCCTGTGATATTAAAGGCACACACAGCACCTCCACAGGACCTCCACAGCCACACACACATGCCTCTCTCCCCTGTATCAGAGCTCCAGGGGCCAGGCTCATGGCCCAGCTTCTCCCCCTGTGATATTAAAGGCCCACACAGCACCTCCACAGGACCTCCACAGCCACACATCCATGCCTCTATCCCCCTGTGTCAGAGCTCCAGCACCCAGGCATATCACCCAGCCACTGGCCCTGTGACATT
>NW_027273956.1:2500-5000 GCF_046630095.1 Trachinotus anak | reverse complement strand
GAGGAGCGCGGAGGAAGAGTCCGGAGACCCCCTCCGCGCCTCGGAGCCCCCCCTGGGCCATGGAGGCGAACCCGCAGGCCGGAGGAACCGTCCGCCCGAACACCAGCGCTGGGCTGGCCGGCGGGGGCCCTCCGATGGCGGGTCACGTGTGCCGCTCGGTCAGTGGGTGAAAGAAGAAGAGAACCGCAGCTTTGAGAGGGGCCGAGCTGCCCGCGGCAGTCCGTTTCGCACCCCTCTCGGGTCGGCCCACGCGTCCCCGGCGCCCTCGGGGCCGATCCCTGGAGGTTCACGTTTCCGAAAACTGGGTTTCTGAAATCGTGCGAAAGGTGTTTTGAAAAACAGGGAGAGACCGGCTCGCACCGAGGGCAGGAGAAGGTAAGAGAGGGGAAATTTCTAGTTTCGCCGAACGGTCCCCCTCTTTACCTTCCTCGGTGTAACACTTAGAAAAATTTGCGGTCAAAGTTTTACACCGAGGAAGGTAAGAGAGGGGAAACTTCTAGTTTCGCCGACCGGTCCCCCTCTTTACCTTCCTCGGTGTAACACTTTGAAAAATTTGCGGTCAAAGTTTTACACCGAGGAAGGTAAGAGAGGGGAAACTTCTAGTTTCGCCGACCGGTCCCCCTCTTTACCTTCCTCGGTGTAACACTTTGAAAAATTTGCGGTCAAAGTTTTACACCGAGGAAGGTAAGAGAGGGGAAACTTCTAGTTTCGCCGACCGGTCCCCCTCTTTACCTTCCTCGGTGTAACACTTTGAAAAATTTGCGGTCAAAGTTTTACACCGAGGAAGGTAAGAGAGGGGAAACTTCTAGTTTCGCCGACCGGTCCCCCTCTTTACCTTCCTCGGTGTAAGACTTTGAAAAACTGGCGGTCAAAGTTTTACACCGAGGAAGGTAAAGAGGGGAGTGGAGCGGAGACTCTAGATATTTGCCTTCTCCAAAGCCACATCCATGCTCCCCCTGTATCAGAGCTCCAGGGGCCAGGCTCATGGCCCAGCTTCTCCCCCTGTGATATTAAAGGCCCACACAGCACCTCCACAGGACCTCCACAGCCACACACACACACACACACACATGCCTCTCTGCCCCTGTGTCAGAGCTCCAGCACCCAGGCAGATCACCCAGCCACTGGGCCTGTGACATTAAAGGGCCACACAGCACCTCCACAGCCACACACACATGCTTCTCTCCCCTGTATCAGAGCTCCAGGGGCCAGGCTCATGGCCCAGCTTCTCCCCCTGTGATATTAAAGGCCCACACAGCACCTCCACAGGACCTCCACAGCCACACACACACATGCCTCTCTCCCCTGTGTCAGAGCTCCAGGAGCCAGGCATATCACCCAGCCACTGGCCCTGTGACATTAAAGGGCCACACAGCACCTCCACAGGACCTCCACAGCCACACACACATGCCTCTCTCCCCTGTATCAGAGCTCCAGGGCCAGGCTCATGGCCCAGCTTCTCCCCCTGTGATATTAAAGGGCCACACAGCACCTCCACAGGACCTCCACAGCCACACACACATGCCTCTCTGGCCCTGTGTCAGAGCTCCAGCACCCAGGCATATCACCCAGCCACTGGCCCTGTGATATTAAAGGCCCACACAGCACCTCCACAGCCACACATCCATGCCTCTCTCCCCTGTATCAGAGCTCCAGGAGCCAGGCTAATGGCCCAGCTTCTCCCCCTGTGATATTAAAGGCCCACACAGCACCTCCACAGCCACACATCCATGCCTCTCTCCCCTGTATCAGAGCTCCAGGAGCCAGGCTAATGGCCCAGCTTCTCCCCCTGTGATATTAAAGGCCCACACAGCACCTCCACAGGACCTCCACAGCCACACACACATGCTTCTCTCCCCTGTATCAGAGCTCCAGGGGCAGGCTCATGGCCCAGCTTCTCCCCCTGTGATATTAAAGGCACACACAGCACCTCCACAGGACCTCCACAGCCACACATCCATGCCTCTCTCCCCTGTATCAGAGCTCCAGGAGCCAGGCTAATGGCCCAGCTTCTCCCCCTGTGATATTAAAGGCCCACACAGCACCTCCACAGCCACACATCCATGCCTCTCTCCCCTGTATCAGAGCTCCAGGAGCCAGGCTAATGGCCCAGCTTCTCCCCCTGTGATATTAAAGGCCCACACAGCACCTCCACAGGACCTCCACAGCCACACACACATGCTTCTCTCCCCTGTATCAGAGCTCCAGGGGCCAGGCTCATGGCCCAGCTTCTCCCCCTGTGATATTAAAGGCACACACAGCACCTCCACAGGACCTCCACAGCCACACACACATGCCTCTCTCCCCTGTATCAGAGCTCCAGGGGCCAGGCTCATGGCCCAGCTTCTCCCCCTGTGATATTAAAGGCCCACACAGCACCTCCACAGGACCTCCACAGCCACACATCCATGCCTCTATCCCCCTGTGTCAGAGCTCCAGCACCCAGGCATATCACCCAGCCACTGGCCCTGTGACATTAAAGGGCCACACATCACCCCCA
>NW_027273954.1:32500-33793 GCF_046630095.1 Trachinotus anak | reverse complement strand
TGTATCAGAGCTCCAGGGGCCAGGCTCATGGCCCAGCTTCTCCCCCTGTGATATTAAAGGCCCACACAGCACCTCCACAGGACCTCCACAGCCACACACACACATGCCTCTCTCCCCTGTGTCAGAGCTCCAGGAGCCAGGCATATCACCCAGCCACTGGCCCTGTGACATTAAAGGGCCACACAGCACCTCCACAGGACCTCCACAGCCACACACACATGCCTCTCTCCCCTGTATCAGAGCTCCAGGGGCCAGGCTCATGGCCCAGCTTCTCCCCCTGTGATATTAAAGGGCCACACAGCACCTCCACAGGACCTCCACAGCCACACACACATGCCTCTCTGCCCCTGTGTCAGAGCTCCAGCACCCAGGCATATCACCCAGCCACTGGCCCTGTGACATTAAAGGGCCACACAGGACCTCCACAGCCACACACACATGCCTCTCTCCCCTGTATCAGAGCTCCAGGGGCCAGGCTCATGGCCCAGCTTCTCCCCCTGTGATATTAAAGGGCCACACAGCACCTCCACAGGACCTCCACAGCCACACACACATGCCTCTCTGGCCCTGTGTCAGAGCTCCAGCACCCAGGCATATCACCCAGCCACTGGCCCTGTGATATTAAAGGCCCACACAGCACCTCCACAGCCACACATCCATGCCTCTCTCCCCTGTATCAGAGCTCCAGGAGCCAGGCTAATGGCCCAGCTTCTCCCCCTGTGATATTAAAGGCCCACACAGCACCTCCACAGCCACACATCCATGCCTCTCTCCCCTGTATCAGAGCTCCAGGAGCCCGGCTAATGGCCCAGCTTCTCCCCCTGTGATATTAAAGGCCCACACAGCACCTCCACAGGACCTCCACAGCCACACACACATGCTTCTCTCCCCTGTATCAGAGCTCCAGGAGCCAGGCTCATGGCCCAGCTTCTCCCCCTGTGATATTAAAGGCCCACACAGCACCTCCACAGCCACACATCCATGCCTCTCTCCCCTGTATCAGAGCTCCAGGAGCCAGGCTAATGGCCCAGCTTCTCCCCCTGTGATATTAAAGGCCCACACAGCACCTCCACAGGACCTCCACAGCCACACACACATGCCTCTCTCCCCTGTATCAGAGCTCCAGGAGCCAGGCTAATGGCCCAGCTTCTCCCCCTGTGATATTAAAGGCCCACACAGCACCTCCACAGGACCTCCACAGCCACACACACACATGCCTCTCTCCCCTGTATCAGAGCTCCAGGAGCCAGGCATATCACCCAGCCACTGGCCCTGTGACATTAAAGGGCCACA
>NW_027273954.1:0-2500 GCF_046630095.1 Trachinotus anak | reverse complement strand
CCCTGGAGGTTCACGTTTCCGAAAACTGGGTTTCTGAAATCGTGCGAAAGGTGTTTTGAAAAACAGGGAGAGACCGGCTCGCACCGAGGGCAGGAGAAGGTAAGAGAGGGGAAATTTCTAGTTTCGCCGAACGGTCCCCCTCTTTACCTTCCTCGGTGTAACACTTAGAAAAATTTGCGGTCAAAGTTTTACACCGAGGAAGGTAAGAGAGGGGAAACTTCTAGTTTCGCCGACCGGTCCCCCTCTTTACCTTCCTCGGTGTAACACTTTGAAAAATTTGCGGTCAAAGTTTTACACCGAGGAAGGTAAGAGAGGGGAAACTTCTAGTTTCGCCGACCGGTCCCCCTCTTTACCTTCCTCGGTGTAACACTTTGAAAAATTTGCGGTCAAAGTTTTACACCGAGGAAGGTAAGAGAGGGGAAACTTCTAGTTTCGCCGACCGGTCCCCCTCTTTACCTTCCTCGGTGTAACACTTTGAAAAATTTGCGGTCAAAGTTTTACACCGAGGAAGGTAAGAGAGGGGAAACTTCTAGTTTCGCCGACCGGTCCCCCTCTTTACCTTCCTCGGTGTAAGACTTTGAAAAACTGGCGGTCAAAGTTTTACACCGAGGAAGGTAAAGAGGGGAGTGGAGCGGAGACTCTAGATATTTGCCTTCTCCAAAGCCACATCCATGCTCCCCCTGTATCAGAGCTCCAGGGGCCAGGCTCATGGCCCAGCTTCTCCCCCTGTGATATTAAAGGCCCACACAGCACCTCCACAGGACCTCCACAGCCACACACACACACACACACACATGCCTCTCTGCCCCTGTGTCAGAGCTCCAGCACCCAGGCAGATCACCCAGCCACTGGGCCTGTGACATTAAAGGGCCACACAGCACCTCCACAGCCACACACACATGCTTCTCTCCCCTGTATCAGAGCTCCAGGGGCCAGGCTCATGGCCCAGCTTCTCCCCCTGTGATATTAAAGGCCCACACAGCACCTCCACAGGACCTCCACAGCCACACACACACATGCCTCTCTCCCCTGTGTCAGAGCTCCAGGAGCCAGGCATATCACCCAGCCACTGGCCCTGTGACATTAAAGGGCCACACAGCACCTCCACAGGACCTCCACAGCCACACACACATGCCTCTCTCCCCTGTATCAGAGCTCCAGGGGCCAGGCTCATGGCCCAGCTTCTCCCCCTGTGATATTAAAGGGCCACACAGCACCTCCACAGGACCTCCACAGCCACACACACATGCCTCTCTGCCCCTGTGTCAGAGCTCCAGCACCCAGGCATATCACCCAGCCACTGGCCCTGTGACATTAAAGGGCCACACAGGACCTCCACAGCCACACACACATGCCTCTCTCCCCTGTATCAGAGCTCCAGGGGCCAGGCTCATGGCCCAGCTTCTCCCCCTGTGATATTAAAGGGCCACACAGCACCTCCACAGGACCTCCACAGCCACACACACATGCCTCTCTGGCCCTGTGTCAGAGCTCCAGCACCCAGGCATATCACCCAGCCACTGGCCCTGTGATATTAAAGGCCCACACAGCACCTCCACAGCCACACATCCATGCCTCTCTCCCCTGTATCAGAGCTCCAGGAGCCAGGCTAATGGCCCAGCTTCTCCCCCTGTGATATTAAAGGCCCACACAGCACCTCCACAGCCACACATCCATGCCTCTCTCCCCTGTATCAGAGCTCCAGGAGCCAGGCTAATGGCCCAGCTTCTCCCCCTGTGATATTAAAGGCCCACACAGCACCTCCACAGGACCTCCACAGCCACACACACATGCTTCTCTCCCCTGTATCAGAGCTCCAGGAGCCAGGCTCATGGCCCAGCTTCTCCCCCTGTGATATTAAAGGCCCACACAGCACCTCCACAGCCACACATCCATGCCTCTCTCCCCTGTATCAGAGCTCCAGGAGCCAGGCTAATGGCCCAGCTTCTCCCCCTGTGATATTAAAGGCCCACACAGCACCTCCACAGGACCTCCACAGCCACACACACATGCCTCTCTCCCCTGTATCAGAGCTCCAGGAGCCAGGCTAATGGCCCAGCTTCTCCCCCTGTGATATTAAAGGCCCACACAGCACCTCCACAGGACCTCCACAGCCACACACACACATGCCTCTCTCCCCTGTATCAGAGCTCCAGGAGCCAGGCATATCACCCAGCCACTGGCCCTGTGACATTAAAGGGCCACACAGCACCTCCACAGCCACACATCCATGCTTCTCCTCCCCTGTATAACACCACCACCTCCTACCTACCTACCTACCTCCCTCCCTCCCTCCCTGCCTGCCTGCCTGCCTGCCTGCCTGCCTGCCTGCCTCCCTCCCTCCGTCCCTCATCATCTAACCCTCCAGGGACCTCGCCCACCAGCCGAACATGTGTACCCACACTTAAGCACACCTCCTGGGTTAAACACCTCCAGCCGCACCCGCCAGAGTTTCGTGGTCCTGGTACCCCTTTTGAATTCTCGTGGTCCTGGTAACCCA
>NW_027273953.1:7500-10000 GCF_046630095.1 Trachinotus anak | reverse complement strand
CCCTCCGCGCCTCGGAGCCCCCCCTGGGCCATGGAGGCGAACCCGCAGGCCGGAGGAACCGTCCGCCCGAACACCAGCGCTGGGCTGGCCGGCGGGGGCCCTCCGATGGCGGGTCACGTGTGCCGCTCGGTCAGTGGGTGAAAGAAGAAGAGAACCGCAGCTTTGAGAGGGGCCGAGCTGCCCGCGGCAGTCCGTTTCGCACCCCTCTCGGGTCGGCCCACGCGTCCCCGGCGCCCTCGGGGCCGATCCCTGGAGGTTCACGTTTCCGAAAACTGGGTTTCTGAAATCGTGCGAAAGGTGTTTTGAAAAACAGGGAGAGACCGGCTCGCACCGAGGGCAGGAGAAGGTAAGAGAGGGGAAATTTCTAGTTTCGCCGAACGGTCCCCCTCTTTACCTTCCTCGGTGTAACACTTAGAAAAATTTGCGGTCAAAGTTTTACACCGAGGAAGGTAAGAGAGGGGAAACTTCTAGTTTCGCCGACCGGTCCCCCTCTTTACCTTCCTCGGTGTAACACTTTGAAAAATTTGCGGTCAAAGTTTTACACCGAGGAAGGTAAGAGAGGGGAAACTTCTAGTTTCGCCGACCGGTCCCCCTCTTTACCTTCCTCGGTGTAACACTTTGAAAAATTTGCGGTCAAAGTTTTACACCGAGGAAGGTAAGAGAGGGGAAACTTCTAGTTTCGCCGACCGGTCCCCCTCTTTACCTTCCTCGGTGTAACACTTTGAAAAATTTGCGGTCAAAGTTTTACACCGAGGAAGGTAAGAGAGGGGAAACTTCTAGTTTCGCCGACCGGTCCCCCTCTTTACCTTCCTCGGTGTAAGACTTTGAAAAACTGGCGGTCAAAGTTTTACACCGAGGAAGGTAAAGAGGGGAGTGGAGCGGAGACTCTAGATATTTGCCTTCTCCAAAGCCACATCCATGCTCCCCCTGTATCAGAGCTCCAGGGGCCAGGCTCATGGCCCAGCTTCTCCCCCTGTGATATTAAAGGCCCACACAGCACCTCCACAGGACCTCCACAGCCACACACACACATGCCTCTCTCCCCTGTGTCAGAGCTCCAGGAGCCAGGCATATCACCCAGCCACTGGCCCTGTGACATTAAAGGGCCACACAGCACCTCCACAGGACCTCCACAGCCACACACACATGCCTCTCTCCCCTGTATCAGAGCTCCAGGGGCCAGGCTCATGGCCCAGCTTCTCCCCCTGTGATATTAAAGGGCCACACAGCACCTCCACAGGACCTCCACAGCCACACACACATGCCTCTCTGCCCCTGTGTCAGAGCTCCAGCACCCAGGCATATCACCCAGCCACTGGCCCTGTGACATTAAAGGGCCACACAGGACCTCCACAGCCACACACACATGCCTCTCTCCCCTGTATCAGAGCTCCAGGGGCCAGGCTCATGGCCCAGCTTCTCCCCCTGTGATATTAAAGGGCCACACAGCACCTCCACAGGACCTCCACAGCCACACACACATGCCTCTCTGGCCCTGTGTCAGAGCTCCAGCACCCAGGCATATCACCCAGCCACTGGCCCTGTGATATTAAAGGCCCACACAGCACCTCCACAGCCACACATCCATGCCTCTCTCCCCTGTATCAGAGCTCCAGGAGCCAGGCTAATGGCCCAGCTTCTCCCCCTGTGATATTAAAGGCCCACACAGCACCTCCACAGCCACACATCCATGCCTCTCTCCCCTGTATCAGAGCTCCAGGAGCCAGGCTAATGGCCCAGCTTCTCCCCCTGTGATATTAAAGGCCCACACAGCACCTCCACAGGACCTCCACAGCCACACACACATGCTTCTCTCCCCTGTATCAGAGCTCCAGGGGCCAGGCTCATGGCCCAGCTTCTCCCCCTGTGATATTAAAGGCACACACAGCACCTCCACAGGACCTCCACAGCCACACACACATGCCTCTCTCCCCTGTATCAGAGCTCCAGGGGCCAGGCTCATGGCCCAGCTTCTCCCCCTGTGATATTAAAGGCCCACACAGCACCTCCACAGGACCTCCACAGCCACACATCCATGCCTCTATCCCCCTGTGTCAGAGCTCCAGCACCCAGGCATATCACCCAGCCACTGGCCCTGTGACATTAAAGGGCCACACATCACCCCCATAGGACCTCCACAGCCACACACACATGCCTCTCTCCCCTGTATCAGAGCTCCAGCACCCAGGCTCATGGCCCAGCTTCTCCCCCTGTGATATTAAAGGGCCACACATCACCCCCATAGGACCTCCACAGCCACACACACATGCCTCTCTCCCCTGTATCAGAGCTCCAGGAGCCAGGCATATCACCCAGCCACTGGCCCTGTGACATTAAAGGGCCACACAGCACCTCCACAGCCACACATCCATGCTTCTCCTCCCCTGTATAACACCACCACCTCCTACCTACCTACCTACCTCCCTCCCTCCCTCCCTCCCTCCCTGCCTGCCTGCCTGCCTGCCTGCCTGCCTGCCTGCCTGCCTCCCTCCCTCCGTCC